>NW_023270825.1:53870581-54017021 GCF_011800145.1 Mirounga leonina | reverse complement strand
TTTCTTTCTTTCTTTCTTTCTTTCTTTCTTTCTTTCTTTCTTTCTTTCTTTCTTTCTTTCTTTCTTTCTTTCTTTTCTTTCTTTCTTATTTTTGGTACAGAGATCTGTAAGTGATATAAGCTGCTGTTGACTGAAGATGCACTATGCCTCACATATTGAACTATACATGTCATTTATGTATTGCTTATTAATATTTACAAAACTCTTGGGAAGTAGGATATATTCTCAAATTATATCTGAGGAAACTGAGGCTTAGGGTTTAGTAATTTTTCTTTTTTTTTTTTTTTAAGACGATCTTATACTAGGATGACAAAACTTTTAACTCCAAAACTGTCTATAAGAAGATTATAACAGCTTACTGCTGTGGTCAAAAGTTGTTATAGAGGGGCGCCTGGGTGGCTCAGTCAGTTAAGCGGCTGCCTTCGGCTCAGGTCATGATCCCAGGGTCCTGGGATCGAGCCCCGCATCGGGCTCCCTGCTCCGCCGGAAGCCTGCTTCTCCCTCTGCCACTCCCCCTGCTTGTGTTCCCTCTCTTGCTGTGTCTCTCTCTGTCAAATAAATAAAACCTTAAAAAAAAAAAAAAAGTTGTTATAGAAACTTTGATAATTTAAAGAAATTTTGATATTTTTATATTTAGAAAAGGAAAAACAAGCATTGAAAGCAAGATTATCAATAAATAGCAAACAAAGCATTTCTGCCTGAAGAGGTAATTACACAGAAAAGTTTGAGATTAACAGGCCCAAATTAAAAATCAAATGGTGCTGTGGGATGTCATATGTATATTACTTTCTCTTTCTGAATGTCAGGCTCTTCCTCTCCAAGTTGAACAAAATAATAGTTGGCATATTGATCATTCTGTGATTTAAATGATAGAGGATTTTTAAAGCATAATACCCACAGAAACATACACTACAATACTATAATCTTCTCACATTTTCATTCTTTCTCCTCTTTTTTCTTCTTAAGATGAAGGTGGTTATAAATAATATGGTTAACACAGGTATGAGAAAGACTGTTTTATCCAAGTTAAAAACTGTACTTGCGTGACTAAGGTAGGGCCATCATAAATTGTCAGAACTAAATAATTAACTATGCAAATGCCCAGTAATAGAATGAGGAATTTTAACAAACATCTCTCAAGGGGTGCCTGGGTGGCTTAGTCATTAAGCGTCTGCCTTGGGCTCAGGTCATGATACCAGGGTCCTGGGATCAAGCCCCGCATCGGGCTCTCTGCTCAGCGGGGAGCCTGCTTCTCCCTCTCCCACTCCCTCTGCTTGTGTTCCCTCTCTCGCTGTGTCTCTCTCTGTCAAATAAATAAATAAATATTAAACAAAACAAAACAAAACAAAAAAACACAAACATCTCTCAAGAACTGTGAAAACAAAACGAAACAAAAACAAATAATCAGAATATATTGTTAGGAGACCATTCCCCATGATCTCTTGCATTTCTGAATATTTTGTGAGGAAAGTCACCGGCTAATTTCTGCACTAGTTTTTCAAGGATATTTGTATAGCAAATAGCTTTGAGAGACATAGTGTATCCTAGGAAAAAAAGAGGTGTATATATAGCCTTGAAAGATACAAATAGTGGTGCCTTCTGGAACCAAAGACATGTAATGCTTGTCAAGGAACAATGGTAACAAGTGTGTTGTCTTATGGTTGAATTCATCATTCCAATCTTAGATCATTTTGGAGGCAGCAATGCAAATTCTCATCCTAGTTGGAGTAAGGGAGCTTTCACCCTCTGATTGAGTTTTCCTTGAGACAGATAAATTCACACAGGAAAACATAGAAGAAGGATTGACTAGAATTTAGGCTCTCATGGCTCTGGTTTGGATTTATAGTGCTAATAAAGGAAACCCACTGGAGAGCATGAAAGAAGTGCAAAGAAATCTAAATAAATTCTATTGCCCCTTATGTTGAAAGTGGATAAAACTTAAGAGATACAGTCTTGGGAATGGAGCAGCAGATGCCCCATATTAAAAAGACTCCTTAAAAATTGTTGCCATTCTCTGAGTCAAGCAGAAGTCAGCCAAATGAAACAAATCCTGCAGCTCCAGTCTGAAAGCGTGTGGCTATGGCTTCTTAGTAAAGGAGTTCCCAAAGCCAAATAAATGGTGTTAGTAATGACAACCATGCCACATGATATAGAGCTTTGGGTAGACAAAAATACTACAAGCTCATTTAGTTGAGCTACAAGCGGTTGCCATAATACTGGAAACCAGAAGTCAATGCATCTTGTTTAGTGGAATGGAGTCAATCTCTCCTATGTCCTCTAATCTCTCCCTCCTTCCTAGTGAATTTAACTGCTTGAAGAAGGTAGAGAAAGGAAGCAAGCATGAATTAATGCAGGAGAGGTGGTGCTGAGGTTTCACTGTCTGCAAGGGGAACCAGTGATATGAACTCACCCATCTGAGTAAGCTGGGAAACTTCAGAAAGGGAAGGGACTAAAATTTTTATGAATCTGTTAGATGCAGGTATCCGAATCACCAACCTATTCAGTCTTGAGGAAGGGCGAGCCCAGATTAACGGATGAAGTGGCAAAGGTAGCCAGCATGACCTTGTGGGTGATACCCTTTGGGACAACTCAATTTAGAGTTTTAACCATTTCTACTGCTGAATGTGTCAAGGTACTGATGTTTTTCTTGCCTTCTCTCTTAAAGTATTAAATGATAGAAAAGATTCTTTTGATCAGGAAGAACTCATGCAGGAAAGTGCTAATGGGACACACAAATAACTTCGCTATTTCCCATCTCACTCTCAGGAAGTCCAACAAAGACAGTATAGAATTCCAGCGGGGAGAAAGGAAAATCACAGCTTTGAGTTAGAACTTAAATTTTACAGATGTAGTAAAATGATATGGTATCTCAATATAAAAGCCCTTTATCACTGGCAAAATGCCAGATGGAGGTAGAGGTTTATGGGGGATTATCAGCAATGAATTTCAATTTTGATCCGTTAGTCCCTGTTTTTTGAGGTATAGTGCTATTCCTGAATACACTGCACACTTGTGATGACACTTGATAGGCTATCTTGGACATTCCCAACTCCTTTCTTTCTAACCTACTAGCACCTAAAGACTATGATTAATTTACATTTATATGGCAAGTTCTCCAGTATACATTTGCAGTACTTTCCCAAGAATATTTAAGCCACTGCCATTTGTTTCCTATACCTAGGTCAGGATTTAGTGTAAGCACCTCTATCCTCAGATGTTCTAAGCTTTCATGAAATAAATGGTGCCTTACCACTTGGTAAGGCAGAAAAGTTCATATCAAACACCCTGACTGCACTATTTCACCTCCCTCAACAGAGATAGCTGAAAATACCTTACAAAATTCAGGAGGTTGTTCACCAAGTAAAGTTTATTGGGACTATGTGGGCATATCACAATGTTAATGCTTTTGATAATCAGGAAAAAAAAATGTTGTCTCTTCAGACCCCATCACTTAAAAAGGACCTTACTGAATACCTGAGACAGTATGTGTTTACATAGGTAGTCTACTTGGTCCTTTATATCAGTGAGATCCCAAATCAGCATCTCTTGAATGGAGCCCAAATCAAGGCTATGCTGTAATCAGTTCAGCAAGATGTGACACATTCTATTTTGAGAGACTCACAAACCCAATATAATCCCATACATGTAAAATGCAAAAACAATAAAAATTTAGTTATAGTTTTATATTTGTATACATAAATGATAAAATTATAAGGAAAAGTAAGGAAATATTTTATGAAAGTGACTTTTGCCATAGTAAATATATTTTTTTATATTTTAACTACTTGAATGATTTCTATATGAACTGATTTCGGTAAGTACTTAAGTAAAAATTATGTGTCCAAAAGAGTGCAAAGGGGCTTCATAGAACCTGTCATGTCCTGGTTCTTTCCTTTAACAATTTTGATTACCTGCCATTTTTGATTTGCTTACATTCTAACTTGGGAAATGTTTTGGAGTCTGGGAAACCTGAGAACAAGCAAAGTTTTTGGTATGACCCAAACTGCTGCTAACATCATTTTTTTTTTTTTTTAATTCCAGGCAAATCTGCAATGCTGGTTTCCTAGTTATAGTAGAGATAATATTTCTCATCACCATGGTACTATTAACTTTTGTAGGACATAATATATGCCTTAGAAGCAATACTTAGTGTTGATATTCTCAACTATATTTTTGATCATGGATCCCCAAAAGAGTACTTTAAAAGTGCTGGCTGACAAAAGGGAAAAATCCATGGTGTTTTCTGACCTATTTCCTATATAAGATAAATAACTGAGTATCAACAAGAGAGATACCTGCTGTGTGACTAACACATGGAAGAGACTTGAAAAGGAATTCCAAACTGAAAGTTATTATATATATATATATATATATATATATATATATATATATACACACACATATGTATGTTTATATATATGTATATATATATATATATATATAACTCAGTGTTACATTAGTTTCAGGTGTACAATACAATGATTCAACAATTCTTTACATTACTCAGTACTCGTCAAGGTAAGTGTACTTTTAATCCCCTTCACATATTTCACCCATCCCCCCACCCACCTCCCCTCTGGCAACCACTAGTTTGTTCTCTGTATTTAAGAATCTTTCGTTGTTTTTGTTTGCCTCTTTTTTTATTGTTCATTTGTTTCTTAAATTGCTCATATGAGTGAAATCATATGTTATTTATCTTTCTCTATTTGACTTACTTCACTTAGCATTATACCCTCTAGGTCTATCCATATTGTTGCAAATGGCAAGATCTCATTCTTTTTCATGGCTGAGTAATATTTCATTTCATATATTCATACATACACATACACACATACCACAAATTCTTTATCCATTCATCTATGGATGGACACTTGAGTTGCTTCCATATCTTGGCTATTGTGAGCAGTGGTGCAATACACATAGAAGTGCATATATCTTTTCAAATTAGTGTTTTTGTTTTCTTGGGTAAATACCCCATAGTAAAATTGGGTCATATGGTAAATCTATTTTTAATTTGTTGAGGAATCTCCATGCTGTTTTCCACAGTGGAAAATAGCACCTACTTACACTCCCACCAACTGTGCCTGAGGGTTCCTTTTTCTCTCTATCCTCACTAACACTTGTCTGATTGATACTAGCCATTCTGAGAGGTGTGAGGTGATATCTCATTGTGGTTTTGACTTGCATTTTCCTGAGGACAAGTGATTTTGAACATCTTTTCACGTGTCTTTTGGCCATCTGTGTCTTCCTTGGCCATTTTTCAACTGGATTATTTGTTTTTTGGGTATTAAGTTAAATAAGCTCTTTATATATTTTGGATGTTAACCCTTCATTGGATAGATCACTTGCAAATATCTTCTCCCATTCAGTAGGTTACTTTTTTTATATGTTGATGGTTTCATTGGTTATGCAAAAGCCATTTATTTCAGTGTAGTTCCAATAGTTTAATTTTGCTCTTGTTTCTCTTGCTTTAGGAGACATTTAGAAAACTGTTTCTACAGCCAATGCCAAAGAAAAATACTGCCTATTATTTCTTTTAGAATTCTCATGCTTTCAGCTTTCACATTTAGGTTTTTAACTCATTTTGCGTTTATTTTTTGTAAATGGTATAAGAAAGTGACCCAGTTTCATTCTTTTGCACGTAGCTGTCCAGTTTTCCCAGCACCATTTGTGGAAGAGACTGTCTTTTCCCCAATGCATATTCTTGCCTCCTTTGTTGGAGATTAACTGACCATATATCTGTGGGTTTATTTCTGGGCTCACTATTCTATTCTATTGATCTATCTGTCTATTTTTGTGCCAGGGCTGTTTTGATTGCCACAGCTTTGTAATATAACTTGAACGCTGGGATTGTGATACCTCCAGTTTTGTTATTCTTTCTCAAGATTGCTCTGGGTATTTGGGGTCTTTGGGAGTCCATACAACTTTTAGGATTATTCTAGTTCTGTGAGAAATGTGGTTTGTATTTTGATAGGAATTGCAAATTATTTACTTTAAATGAATAATTAGAATACTACATATATCTTTAAAAGCTATTCTTAGGTATTCTTCCATGCTTATTTTCATGAATATAATGCCTCTCAAAACTAAATAGAGGCAATAAAATTAAGAATAATGACAACTGAGTGGAAGGAAAGAATTTGTCCCTTCACAAAGTACTTGAGAAGAGACAAAATAAATGGATTAGGTTAGAGATCAGCTTGTTTTCTGATTTCTTAAGCTAGTTGTGTTTTTCAAAAAATTGTCTTTATTACTATGTAAATAGAAAAAAGTTTATACATGTTCAGAATCTGCACCAAAATATCGATTCTGTCAAATGAAATCTATTTCTGCAAAAAGTCTGTCCTTAAGATAGAGAAAAAATTGGGGTGCCTGGGTGGTTCAGTCAGTAAGCATCTGCCATTCCGCTCAGGTCGTGATCCTGGGGTCCTGGGATGGAGCCCTGTGTTGGTCTCCCTGCTCAGTGGGGAGCCTGCTTCCTCTCCCTCTGCAGCTCCCCCTGCTTGTGCACGCTCTCTCTCTCTGTCAAATAAATAAATTAAATCTTTAAAAAAAAAGATAGAGAAAAATTGTTACAAATTCTTATTACAAATTATTATAAATGTATTATAAATTGCTGGCTTAGACAACTAAATCTGTTTAGTACCACCAATTTCTCAAAATAGTGGCTTTCTTTTTTAGTATCAGGATTTTGTAGATTTTTAAAACTCTACCAAAATATTGATATCCTAAGTACTTAAACCTACTACCTACTTTGTTATTTAAAAGACAAAGGGATGGGCGCCTGGGTGGCTCAGTTGGTTAAGCGACTGCCTTCGGCTCAGGTCATGATCCTGGAGTCCCTGGATCGAGTCCCGCATCGGGCTCCCTGCTCGGCAGGGAGTCTGCTTCTCCCTCTGACCCTCCTCCCTCTCATGCTCTCTGTCTCTCATTCTCTCTCTCACAAATAAAAAAATAAATAAATAAATAAATAAAAAATAAAAGACAAAGGGAAATTTATGAAAGTAGTCACTGTTCTCAATTGAAGTAGGTAAAGATTGAGCCAATAAAGAACAGAGTTATATAGTGCAGTGGTTTTCAAATATTACTGTGCATATGGCTCACCTGCCAGCCTTAAGAAAATGGAGATTCTGATTGAGTAGGTCTGCGGGAGGCCTAGTATTTTACATTCTAACCGGCTGCCACGTAATGTCAGTGCTGCTGGTCCACACACACACACCTTGTCATTTTCTAGGAAATGACAAAACCAGTGAAAAAAACATTGAGTGATTTTCTCAAAATGAAGGTACAGCCAGCATCAGAGCCACTGGAGTTTCCTGCACCAACCCTCTCCAGATGAGGTGATTCATTAGCCAGACTGGGAAAGCCCCTAGACAGAAGACGTAAGGACCTCCAAGGAATGATTCTCATCCCAAACCTAGATCCATTTTAAGTTTCAAAGCAGTGTGTTGTGTTGTTTTTTGTTTTGTTTTTAAAGCTGGGTCTATTGCAGCGAACTGCCTCTAGCCCAAAGCTTCAATTAGTTTCAGCCGTGGTACTTCATATCAATGGTAGAGTTATTAAAAGTTACATGGATTTTACAAAAAGGAGCAAAAATGGAAAGAAATAAGGAATCAAAAACGTAGAGATTAGTTGTTTTAGCAGTTTGCGTTTTTTTCCAATGGACTATGGATGTAATTTTCAATTAACACTAAAACCATGTCTTCCTCAATACTTCGCTAAATACTGGTTTTCTATCCAACTGTCAAAGACATGAATTTTGTTGGCCTGAGATTTAATTTTTGGAAACCCAGTAGTCTTAGTTACTTTATAAAATTATTTTCTTGAAAAGTTCAAATGCTAGAATAGTGAAAGCTATTTAAAAATGGTTTGTACTTCCATTCATTATTTTTTGTTGTTGTTTAAATAATGCAAAGCTCAAATTCAGGTATTAATACTTTTCATTACTGATATATACTGTATATAAATGATCTTAAATTTTCAAGTGCATGCTTTCTACTTTGAAGTCTAGGAATTCAATTTGTCCTTTTTGCTTGTTTGTTTTTCTGATGGCACTTAGTATATTGCTATAGACTTTGTGGGTGCTCAGTAAATGATTATGGACATACTGAGAGTTTAAGTCCAGATTTTATGACTGATCTATTATAAATCTGGAATTCTGCTGCTTGGTTTTCACATGGTTTTAACGCCTAAGGGAGTATGAAAAGAAACAGCTGCATCTCTATTATGAAACAACCAGTTGCTGAAATGATTGGACAGGTGGTTGATGGACCCAGTGGCAATTCTGGAACAAGTGTTAAGGCTTAAATTATGTTAGGTCACTTTTCCAAGCTTGATGTTCCCCATTTGGTACAAGCATCTGAGAATGTTATTTTGTCATAAAGTATATCATGTGCTAAAGTCATTCTCTATAGATGGATTTCATGTTAATGTATTTTAGTTGAATGAATAACTCAGTTTGCATGCTCCATCCATTTTTCATTTTCCTTGTTGCCCACTCTTCCTTACCTCCAACTTTTTATGCTCTGAATGCAAACTCTTACCACATTTAACTTGATATAAATGTTACACATATATACTGTGTATATTCTACATAGTTTATATACTCTTTATAGACTACTGTATAAACTATTTCTTATACCCTGTCTCTCTCTGTACATACACTGTAAATAAAATGCTATAAATAAGTGACACAAGTTTTCAGTCCTAGTTTATGTTCATTTCATTTCATATATTTATTTTTTGTCATAATTGAAAAGTTGAAAATGTGCAATCATAGTTAATACCATCCAAACTGGACCACATAGTCAAATTTATTTTTCGAAGTTTTATAACAGCATTTTCAAGATAATATAGATGTTATTTTTTATAAAAATACGTTTATGATGGAAAACTTTAAACATTTGAAACAATTATGTGAAGAATACAAAATCTGCATTTCTACTGCCTTTTGATAGGTTTTGTTAAGGGTTTATTTTATTTTCTTTTGTGTTTCCCATCTCAGATGGATAAACATACTAAAAATTCACTTTTGTTTTGGGGTCTGCTTTCTACATAAATTCTTGAATCACAATATCCTTTTGCCATTAGAGTGTAGCATGGGGATTATTTATAAGATTGTCTCCATGACATTTTCTCAAGTGAATGAGACATGGGTTATGCAAGTATTATTTGTACTTGAGCATTTCAGTTATTCACATGTTATTACTCCTTAGCTTATACATTAGATATTTTAGATATTTAGAATTTTGAATTTTGTTGACATAATAAATAGGTACAAATTTATTTCCAGGAAAGTCAAGTCATTTCATGATCATATCAGTATTTAGTTATAATGCCTCTTTCAACTCAATAATAATATTGTCAGTTTTTTTTTTTCTTATTTCTAAGTGTGTGATAATTCTTTAGTTGTATTTCTCTATTGGATTATTTAGAATATCTTACACCATTAATACTCCCTAATATTTGACAATTCTACCAATGTTATTATAAAATATATTATACTTTTTATTAATTTTCTGGAATGTTAGAATATCTTGAATAGTTCATACTATGCCTTTGGCCAAAATTTTGTATTGTGTGTGTGTGTATGTGTTTTAATTTGATGTATAGCAGGTTTAAATGCTTATTTGCTGAAGTCTAGTGAACTTTGTGTTTTTCACTTCTTTTGTTGTTTTTTAAAGATTTTGTGTATTTGAGAGCGAGAGAAAGAGAACATGAGCATGGGGGAGTGGCAGAGGCAGAAGGAGAAGCAGGCTTCCCACTGAGCAGGGAGCCCCATGTGGGGCTCTATCCCGGGACCCTGGGATCATGACCTGAGCCAAAGGCAGATGCTTAATCGACTGAGCCACCCAGGTGTCCCTCTTTTGTTGTTTATATGCTTAGAAACACATTTCCCAGACAAGATCAGGAAACTATTCATACTGAATAATTCTGGTTTGCTTTTTTATATTTGTCATTAACTTTAACTAGAATTTAGAGGAGGTAAGGATCTTTTTTTCTGAAATAGCCACAGTAATCACATTTATTGAATGATCCATTAATTATTTATTATCCAAATACACTTTTTGTTTATTTTTAATTAAAGTATAGTTGACATACAATATTATATTAGTTTCAGGCTTACAAAACAGTGATTTGACTTTTATATACATTACAAAATGGTCACCATAAGTGTGTTACCATCTATCATAAAAAGTTATTACAATATTATTTATTGACTATATTCCCTATGCCTACTTTATATCCCCATGACTTATTTCTTATATAATTGGAAATATGTAATATATAATTGAAATTTAGACCTCTTAATCCCCTTCACTTATTTAGTCCATCCCTTTAGCCCCCTCCCTTCTGGCAATATCAGTTTGTTCTCTGTATTTATGAGTCTGTTTCGGTTTGGTTTGGTTTGGTTTTTTAGATTCCATATATAAGTGAAATCATATGCTATTGTCTTTCTCTATATGACTTATTTCACTTATAATTATGCCCTCTAGCTTCATCCATGTTGTCACAGATGGCAAGATTTCATAGTATTTTATGGCTGAGTAATGTTCCATTGTATATATACACCACATCTTCCTTCTCCATTTGTCTATCAGTGGATGTTTAAGTTGCTTCCGTATCTTGACTATTGCAAATAATGCTGCAGTAAACATGGGGGTACATATATCTTTTCAAAATTAGTATATTTGTTTTCTTCCATTAAATACCAAGAAGTGGTATTACTGGATCAGATAGTATTTCTACCATACTGTATTCCACACTGGCTGCACCAATTTATATTCTCTCTACCAGTGCACAAGAGTTTGTTCCTTTTTTCCACATCCTCACCAACACTTGATGTCTCTTTTCTTTTTGATAATAGCCATTCTGACAGGTGTGAGGTGATATCTCCTTGTGGTTTTGATTTGCAATTCTCTGATGATGATGATGAGTGATGTTGAGCATCTTTTCATGTGTCTGTTTTCCATCTGCCTGTCTTCTATGGAAAAATGTCTACCAGGCCCTCTGCCCATTTTTTACTTGGATTGATTTTTTTTTTTTGGCATTAAGCTATATGAATTATTTATATATTTTGGATATTAACACCTTATCGGGTGTATGATTTGCAAGTATATTTTCCCACTTAGTGGGCAGTCTTTTTATTTTGTTGATGGTTTCCTTTACTGTGGAAAAGTTTTATTTTCGTATAGACCTGATAGTTTATTTTTGCTTTTATTTCCCTTGTTTCAGGAGACATATCCATAAAAATATTATAAGACTGATGTTCAAGAGCTTACGGCCTGTTTTTGTTTAGAAGTATTATAGTTTTAGGTCTTACATTTCGGTCTTAATCCATTTTGAGTTTACTTTTGTCTATGGTGTAAGAAAGTAGTCTACTTTCATTCTTTTGCATGCAGCTGTCCAGTTCTTTTAAAAAATTCACTCATGTACCTTTCCAGTTATGATAGAGTAGCTCAATATAATAAACAAATATAAAAGCCAAAGAATTATATACAAAGGCTCTTTTGGGACATTCCACATAATATCATATAATCTTTGCAAGAAGGAAAAGCACAGGAGTTACACTCCACATTCAACTCAGCTCTCTCTTGCAGGGTATTGTCAAAATCTTATAGCAGAGAAATAAAGTCCAAGCAAAAACAAAAAAAATCCGTAATATATGTAATCAACAGAAATTGAATTATATAGCCTGAGGACACTTTTGGAAACCCACTGCAGCCCTGAGACAGGAACAGGAAAAAAAAAATAGCTCTAAGCTGTGGAAGAGGAAGAACGGGAAACTTAGTTCCAACATTGCATCTAGAGGAAGAGCAGCATAGTAGGATGTATAATGTCCTCAAAATTGTCCACATCCTAGTCCCAGAAACCATGATATGTTACCTTACATGGTATAAGGGACTTTAACAATGTGATTAAGTTAATCTTACAGTAGGGAGATTATCTTATACTGTCTGGGTAGGCCACATATAATTGCAAAGATATAATTGTTCAGAGTCAGATAAAGAGATCTAATGACATTTCTAAAGGAAAAAATGTTGCAGTATGAAGATAGAGTAAGCATCTACAAGCTAATGAATGAAGGAGACATTTAGTACCTACAAAAGGCAAAGATTTTCCCTGTAGTGTTCAAAAGGAACACTGTTGACACCTTGACTTTAGCCCACAGGATCCATTCTAGAATATTGTTCCCAGAACTTTAACATCATAAATTATGTTGTTTTAAGCCATTAAATTTGTGATAATTTTTTGTAGTAGCAGTAGGAAACTAATACAGAATTACCAACCATTTATTTCTAAAGTACAATTTTGTGGACAATTTCTCTAGAAAATCCAGCATACCATATGATTGCAATACATATTTCATTGAATTGTTTAAGTACAAAAGTCCGAATGAGGAGCTGTGAGAACAGAACCAGAAGTTAGAATGATGAATATGGAAGATGGAATAAGCAACCATTAGCCAAGGAATTCCTTTAGAAAATGGAAAAGTCAAAGAACTGAATTTTCCCGTTCCTGTAGAAAGAATACAACTTCACCAATGAGTTGGCAGATTTCTGACCTTCAGAATGGTAAGAAATAATTGAAGTTTATGGTGTTTTAAGCCAATGATTTTGTGATAGTTTTCTTTAGTTGCTATGGTAAACGTATATAGACAGGATCCCCTGTGAAGGCTGCACTCTCAGGAAACAAGCTTAGAGTACCTACTTAAGATGGAATCTTTGCCAAAATACCAGAGAATGCTCCATCTCCCAACCCCTACCTCCAGGCCAACAAGCATCAGATAAAAATAAAAAGGAGAACTTCAAGAACAAGATTTTCTCTGGAGAGTAGGCAAAGGGGAAAAAAAAAGGAGTTAACCATGTGTGGAGAAAATTTTAAACAGGGCCCAATTACTGAAAAAGATAAAAACAGAAATGAAAACTGAAAGACTAAAAAGGTAAAGAGACTAAAAAAGTAAAAAGAAAGATAAACATATCATGAATATTAGGACTGATGCAAGATCATTCCTACAGAACTACAGACATCACAGCTATTAAAAGGACAATAAGGTAACAGTATGTACAACTTTCCACTCATAAATTCAATAATTTAGAAGTAATGGATCAACTCCCCTAAAACTACAAGTTACTGTAACTAAACCAAAATGAAATAGATAATACAAAAAGTCTTACAACCCCATTAAATAAATAAAATTTGTAATTAAAATTTTTCTATAAAACAAATCTCATGTAACTTCACTATACTGACTAACTTCCAAACGTTTAAGAATTAACAGCAGTTTAGCACAATCTCTTTCAGAATATAGAAGAGAATAAAAAGTTTCACAACTCATTTTTGAGGCCAGCATTGCCCTGGTATTAAAATCAGACTAAAACATGACAATAAAAGAAAAATATCTACCATAAAATTAAACACAAAAGTCTTCAGGAAAATATTAACAAATTGAATCCACAATTGTATAAAAATTATATATAATGATTAAATAAAATTTATTCCAGGTATACAATGCTGGTTCAATATTTGAAAACCAATCAAGAAATCAACCGTATCAACAGGCTAAGGGGAAAAAGAAAATCACATGATCCTATCAATGCGGAAAAATCCCACCATCAATTTATGTTAAAAACTACCAGCAAATTAGAAATAGAGGGATAAAATTAAAAATAAAATAAAATAGAAATAAAGGAAAACTTCCTCAGCTTGATAAAATCACCTATTTTTTTTTTTTTAAAGCAATTGCCAACTGACATTGTACTTAATGGTGAAGGACTGAATGTCTGCCTTGTAAGTTTGAGAACAAATATCCGCTGTTACCATTCTTAAATCAATTTGCACTGGGTGCTCTAGTCAGTACATTAAGGCAGGAAAAAGAAACAAAATGTCCATAGATTGAAAAGGAAGACACAAAACGTGTGTGTGTGTGTGTGTGTGTGTTTTAATTTGCAGGTGACATTATGGTTTTCCTAGAATATTATAAAGAATCTCCAAAAGTCTCTGAGAATTAATAAATTTGTTCAGGAAGTTCATAGGATATAAGATCAACTCATAAAAATCAATCATATTTTTCTGTACACTAACAACAAACATTTTATTTTTTTTAATTTTATTTAAATTCAAGTTAATTAACATATAGTGTAATATTAGTTTCAGGGGTAAAATTTAGTGATTCATCAGCTGCACATAACACCCAGTCCTCATTATGTCAAGTGCCCTCCTTAGTGACCATCACCCAATTACCCCATCCACCTCCCCTCCAGCAGTCCTCAGTTTGTTCCTTATAGTTAAGAGTCTCTTATGATTTGCCTCCCTCTCTGTTTTTATCTTATTTTTCCTTCCCTTCCCCTATGTTTATCTGTTTTGTTTCTTAAATTCCACATATAAGTGAAATCAAATGGTATTTGTCTTTCTCTCACTAACTTATTTCCCTTGGTGTAATACACTGTAGTTCCATCTATGTCATTGCAACTGGCAAGATTTCATTCTTTCTCATGGCTGAGCAATATTCCTGTGTGTGTGTGTGTGTGTGTGTGTGTGTGTGTGTGTATACCACCTCTTCTTTATCCATTCATCAGCCAATGGACATTTGGGCTCTTTCCTTATTTTTCTATTATGGACATTGTTGCTATAAACATTGGGGTTCATGTGCCCCTTCAAATCACTATTTTTGTATCTTTTGGATAAATACCTAGTAGTGCAATTACTGGGTCATAGAGTAGTTGTACTTTTAACTTTTTGAGGAACCTCCATAATGTTTTCCAGAGTGGCCTCACCAGTTTGCATTCCCACCAACAGTATGAGAGTGTTCCCCTCCTCTGCATCCTCACTAACATCTGTTGTTTCCTGAGTTGTTGATTTTAGCCATTCTGACTGGTGTGTGCTGGTATCTCATTGTGGTTTTGATTTGTATTTCTCTGATGATGAGTGATGTTGAATATTTTTTCATGTGTCTGTTAGCCATTTGTATGTCTTTTGTGGAGAAATGTCTCTTCATGTCTTCTTCCATTTCTTGACTGGATTTTTGGGTTTTTAGGTGTTGGTTTTGAGAAGTTTTTTATAGATTTTGGATACTAGCCCTTTATCTGATATGTCATTTGTGAATATCTTCTCCCATTCTTTTAGTTGCTTTTTAGTTTTGTTGATTGTTTCCTTTTTTGTGCAGAAGCTTTTTATCTTGATGAAGTTCCATAGTTCATTTTTGCTTTTGTTTCCCTTGCTTCTGGAGACATGTCTAGTAAGAAGTTGCAGTGGCAGAGGTCATAGAGGTTGTTGCCTGGGTTCTCCTCTAGGATTTTGATGGTTTTAGGTCTCACATTTAGGTCTTTAATCCATTTTGAATTTATTTTTTGTGTCATGTAAGAAAGTCACCCACTTTCATTCTTCTGCATGTTGCTGTCCAGTTTTCCCAACGCCATTTGTTGTTGTCTTTTTTCCATTGGATATTCTTTCCTGCTTTGTCAAAGTTTTAGAAGTAATAGCACTATTTCCAATCAATTATGAAAATAAAATGCTTTTGTATAAATCTACTTGTTTAGGACTTTTAAACCAAGCACTTAAAAAAACACAAATGAAATAAAATTTTAAAATATCTAAATAAAGATAGTATATCTTCATGAAGATAGTATATGTTCATGGATTGGAAAATTTGACATAGTAAAGATGTCAATTTTTTTCCAAATTTATGTACAGTTTACCATAATTCTTACAAAAATTCCAGAGAAAAATTTTGTATACATAGATGGACTTATTCTAAAATTTGTATGGAAAGAAAATGGACTCAGAATAAGTACAATAATTTTGTAAAAGAATAATAACGTAGGAAGAATCACTCTATTGATATTAATATCTGCTTTATAGCTGTCGTAATTAGACAGTATTGTTCTGTTGGAAGATAGACACACAAATTAAAGGAATAGAATGGAATCTCAGAAAAGACCATACAAATATGCCCAATTGATCACTGACATTGATACAGAACAATACAATGGAGAGAGAATAGCCTATTAAGTAAATGATATGGAGCAATGTAACTTTCATAGGAAGAAAAAGGAACTTGGAACTAAATTTCAAACCTTACATAAAATTAAAATAAATTACTTTTAGAGAACTTTTAGAAAAAAAACTTAAAAATCTAAACTTTTTAAAAAATAGAATATACTCAGGAATTAAGGCCAAACAAATAATTTTTAGACTTGATACCAAGAGCACAATCCACAAACAGAAACCTTCATAAATTGGACTTCAAGATTAAAAATTTTTCTCTCAAGAGACCCAGTGAAGAAAAAAAAAAAAAGACTCACTGCAGATTGGAAAAATATGTTTGCAAAATACATATCCTACAAAAGCCTTGTATCTAGAAAATGTAGAGAATTCTCAGGGCTCAATAGCAAAGCAAAACAGAAAACAAAGCAATAAGACAAAAAACATTCCAGTTGGAAAATTGGCAAGAGAAACAAACATACATTTTCCATAAGAAGACACGCAAATGCCAAATAGCACTTGAATAGGTTCAACATCATTAGGCATTAGGGAGATACAAATTAAAACCACAATGAAATACCACTACATGCCTGTCAGAATGTACTAAAATGTACAATACTGACAACACCAAATGCTGACAAGGATGCAGATAATCTAAATCACTCATACATTGCTGGTGGGGATCTAGAATGATATAGCTACACAGGAAAAAATATGATAGTCTTTTAACAAAACTAAGCATTACCTATATATAACTCAGCAAATGTATTTTTGGGCATATATTCAGAGAAATGAAAAAAAATTATATTCATGAAAAAATTCACACTCAAATGTTCACACTTGGTGACACTGGGTGAAAGTTTCATGAGAACTCTATGTACTATCTTTACAAATTCCCATGTATCTGTCATTATTTCAAAGTAAAGTTTTAAAATGTTTTAAAAAGGGCAAAAGATCTGAGCAGACCTTTTACCAAAGAAGATAAGTGGATGGCAAATAAACACATGAAATATACTTAATATTATTTGTCATTATAATAATAGCAATAATATCACGAGATACCAGTTCACACTCACTAGAAGGGCTATAATCAAATAAGCAGACAATAACAAGTGTAAGCTGGGATGTAGAGTAACGGGAACATGCAAGTATTGCTATTGGTGATGTAAAATGGCACAGCTACTTTAAAAAACTTTCATAACTTTTTAAAAAGTTAAAAATTCACTTACCATCCAACTTACACTCCTTCTCCTAGGTATTTTCACAAGTGCACTACAAACTTTTGTTTACATAACATAAATGAATGTTTATAACAGCTTTTATCACAATCACCAAGAATTGGAAATAAACAAGTTGTACTTCAACAGGTGAATGGCTAAATAAACTGTGGTATATACATACAATGAAATGTTGCTCAACGACTTAGAAAATCAGCTGTTACAAAAACATCAATGACTTGTATATGTAGTTTGTTAAGTAAAAGAAGTTAGATTAAAAAATCTACATATTGCATGATTTCATTTATATGGCATTCTGGGAAATACAAAATTACAGGGACAGAAGACAGGTGGATTGCAAGGAGATGGGGGAGAGCAGAGTGGTTGGCAAGAAAGGGGCTACACCTTTCTATTTTTTGGATGATGGATCTGTTCTGTATAGCATTATGGTGGACATATGTGATTCTGCACATGTCAAAAACCATAGAGGTATACAAAAAAGAGAGAGATTTTTATTACACATAATAAAAAATTCAACCAGGGTATTAGGGAGATAAAAGTGTGGAATACAGACTGTAGAAATGAATCAAACCATATTACAAATATATAATGTAACCTTGCTGAAAAGGATTAGCAAAAGAACTGTGTAAGCAATTTTGGGGAGCCATATTTTTAGTGGATACTCTAAAGTCAAAATAGAGCTGTCTGTGGGCGCCTTAACTTCTTACACTTCTTCTTGAAGATGGCCTGGACAGGATCTCTTTTTTCTAATGAGAGTCTGGAAAGGGAAAGAATGACTATAGTAAGGAAACTTGGCAGGGAAATTCCCTTAACTCTAAGGGAAGGTTCATATCACCAGTGATAATTCATATTGCTGTTATATTCCCACTTGAATGATACAAAGAGAAAGACATTTACCTGTGTGATACTTTCCCTCAAATCCATAACCCTAGTCTAATGAAAAAATACCAGCTGACCCCCAAATGAGGGACATTCTAAAAATACTTGACCAGCATATTTCTAACATATAAAGATCATGAAAAACAAAGAAAGGCTGACAAATTGTTATCCTGATTATCCTGGAACAGAAAAACACATGTTAGTGGAAAGAAAATTAGCTAAATTATATATATATATATATCACATCACATATTATATATATATATATATATCACATCACATATATATATAAATATATATATATAGTTTGGTTAATAGTGCTGTATTATTGATATTGATATTAAATTCTCAGCTTTAATAAATGAAGCTGTTGACATTAGGGAAGCTGTTTGAAAAATATAAAGGAACTGTCTTGACTGTCCTTATAACACTTCTATAAATCTAAAATTATTATTATTTTTTAAAGATTTTATTTATTTATTTGAGAGAGAAAGACTGAGAGAGAGAGAGCATGAGAGGGGGGAGGGTCGGGAGGGTCAAAGGGAGAAGCAGACTCCCTGCCGAGCAGGGAGCCCGATGCGGGACTCGATCCAGGGACTCCAGGATCATGACCTGAGCCAAAGGCAGTTGCTTAACCAACTGAGCCACCCAGGCGCCCCTAAATCTAAAATTATTTTTAAAGTAAAGTGTTTTATAAAAAATTATGTTTCTCTTATTTTTTCTTTCCATTTTCTGTGTTGCTAATAACACATACTCCCCCCGCCCCTGAACTTAAGGTACAAAGTCAACTTTCTTTCTTTGATTTATTGCCCTCTTTCTTTTTTTAATTTAATCGAAAATTTTGAGCCAGGTAAAACAATAGCCTGTGTGGGAAGTCAACATACTTAATCAGAACTTTGCTCAAGGCCAAGTCCCCTTGTTTTCAGGAAACTTGTAATGGATCTTCTTTGCTCATAAACTTTTTCATCATATTTTCTGTTGTTTAGATCCAGAAGATGTTTGCTTTTCCCACTCTGAAAAGCCTTACATTTATAGATGTAACTTAGTTTCATCTCTGCTTGAAAACAGGCTAATTCTTGCCTGAGCTAATCTTTCTTATGATATCTTGCTAAACATGGCAAGCAACAGTCAATATTCAGTAATGTACCAACTTTTTCCAAACTTCTCTCCCAGAGCTACGGTCTAAGTAGTCACTTGATTTACCTTTCAAATTAATGTAGATAGTATATGTACTAAATATTTTGTTACTGATTATCATGATCTCCTCTTCAGCCTCCAAAATCAGTCTATCTGCCATCTATAAGTAGATACTGTTTTCTTTTGAATAATATGAAATTATTAAACATTCATAATTTTTAAAAAATATTTTTATTTGTTTTTGGTAAAATCCATATTTCAGTACAAAATAATTTTATAGGCTATATTGTACTAAGAAATATACCCAGATCATTAGGTGGCTTAAATGAAATGAATGGTTTTCTCTCCTATAACAATTTGAAGTGGGACTTTTCTGGTGGCCAGAACCATAGGACCACAGGGGAGCTCCACTTTCTTCAACATAGGATTCAAAAGACGGTCTTGAATGCTACTTCCATCTCTAGCTCCCAAACAATGGGAAAGAGGAGAAGAACATATAAGAATATATATATGCATAGCATATATCACATATTATATATAATAGAGAGTATGGAGGATTGTGTATTATACATGTATGTTATAATAAAATTTATAATATTTCCATATTACATTATGTATATTAATATATATTACATATATATATCTATAAAATATGGAGAGAGAGCATTCATACCTCTGGAAAAATGTTCATCGAAAATACTAGCTGCTCTCACTACATTGCTGAGAACTTATTACATGACCATATCTAATTGAAAGTGAAAATTGAGGAGGGAAACATGGTCCAGCTCTGTGATGACAAGTGTAGTTCACATAAAAGTTATAGTTGTTATTTTGATTCACAGAATACAAATATTTGGCTGAATTTTTTTTAATTTTCCTGTTAATATTTTATATTTTTAAACAGATTTTTATAGAGTTAAGTAGTTCTTAGACCGCAAGTCAATATTCAGTATTTTCATTGGGGTTCTTCAGCCATGTGGTCAACAATGAATATAACACAGGTACATATAGAAATGCTCTTTTAAATATACTTCAGAGTAATCATTTAATGTTGAAATAATTCCAGAGAAAGTTTTAAAATTAAAACTCTTTTTCACCTTGAAATCATTGCAAAAAAACAGAAGTCTAAATTGCGTGTAAGTAATCCACTATTTATGTATATTGTAGCAATTTAAATTAAAAAAACATATTTAATGGTAGCTATAAAAAGTTCCATCTGGCTATCACAGGAAATATAGAGCACATGTTAACTTAGCAAATTGTTTTACTTAAATGAACTATTTGGCTAGATATAAACAGTAAACTTAAAAATAATAAAATCCTTTTAAATACAAAATTTGTGTGTAAGATATCCCTGAAAGTTATCCAATATATGCTTGAATGTTCTTTATGATATGAACTGCATTTATTTTTAAGATTACATCCATAGGAAAATAATTTAAATTATTTAACTATTTTACATACAAATTAAGATATAATAGAGACATAAATATGTAGATATTGTCCATTTAAATTTGATTTCCTATAATATTACTAGTTGATGCTCACTTAAATCTCTAGAAACCTGCAATTATTTAAATATGGATACATCTCTTTCACAGTGCCTCTGTTTGGGTAAAATACAGGATCTTTGATATTTTCGTATTGCATCTAGATTGTATTCTTTTTTTCATAATCTTGACTATGTCAACCAGTCTGAATTACTTAAATATATTTAGGTTTTCTAGTTTTTAGTTTTGATTATCACTGGAGATAGGGCCTTACAAAGGAATTATTCTTTTCTTCTCTCTAATCTAGGACATTCATGTCAGAATTCTCTTTTACACCATTTTTTTTATTAACATATAATGTATTATTTGTTTGAGGTGTATAGGTCTGTGATTCGTCAGTCTTACCATTCTAATTAGCATGGCATTTCCATGTGACTTTTCTCATTCGATCATACTTAACCAAGTATGTTAGTTTCTAGACAAAAGAGTTATTAATTTTTCTTATTTCGTAATTGGGAACAAGTGAGCAAGTTACTCTGGTAGTGGTAGTAGCAGGGGCTGTGATAGAACATTATCTCAGGTTGTCAGGTACCCAGTTTGTTTAATGCTTCGTTTAACTTTGTTTGAGGTAGTTAGCTAGCAACCTTAACAATTTCTATGGGTTTTTATTAATTATTTAAAATATATTTTTTTCATTTTGCTATGAAATCGTGTTAACACAGCAACATGGAATGGTGGAGAAAACCTTACATTGACTGGATTTGGGTTCTTGGCTTTTTTTTTTTTTTTTTACATTTTATTCACATTTATTTTTCGCTTTTAGTGTGCTCACAGAAAATTAGGACACCTTAAGCAGGAGTTTAATAGCAATTTTTGTAAGCAAAGTTACATTCCATCTCTAAGTCAAATTGGTCAAAGCTTCTCCAGTATTTACAAAATATGATAGACAAGATGCTACACAAAACCATTGCATCTGAAGATTTTTTTCCTTTATTCTCAAAGACGACTGGAAAAGAAAGCATTGTCTGCTGTAATCAAAAACATACCTCAGTATAAACAGTAACCATCCCACTTATCACAGCGTGGTTGAGTTTAAAATTTGTGTTTAAAAGGTCCAAGATGACTGCAGTTTTACAAAAATGGGCAGGGTGGAAAGTTGCAAACTTCATGTGCTTCTGGATATCAAGATTTGTTTTTATACAATAGTCACGTTAAAAACACCCTGCTGGTAATACATAATTACACTTTATTAAGGTCATAAACCAGCAATAAACAATAAAGCCTATACAACTTGTAGTTCTACTTAGTCACTGACTGGTACAGCTAACATGAGATAAGTTCTTGGCTTTGTGAGGTAGAAGCTATGTGACCTACAGTAAATCACTTATATGTTACTATTTTTTTAACTTTCTCAATTGAAAATAAAGTGATTCAATTACATTATTTCTAATAGCTTTTTGTTCTAAATTTCTGTGATTTTTAAAAAGATTTTATTAATTTATTTACTTAGGGCACACACGTGAGCAGGGGAAAGGGCAGAGGGAGAGGGAGAGAGAATCTCAAGCAGAATCTGTGCTGAGTGTGGAGCCCAACATGGGGCTGATCTCAGGACCCTGAGATCATGACCTCAGCCGAAATCAAGAGTTAGATGCTCAGCCAATTGAGACATCCAGGTGCCCCTAAAATTCTGTGATTTTTTAAACTATTTTATATAGTTAGCCATTTTAAAACCTTTTGAAATATGTATTCCCCACATGCCTTCATCTTCTTTCGATTAGCTAAAAGGAAGCACACACAAAATCATGCATGCCCACACATATACTCATATACACACACTATTACACATATGGAAATAAGTAAAACAGAAAAGACACTAAACATAATTAATTTCATTTTTTTTTTTATTTTTTAAATATTTTATTTATTTATTTGAGAGAAGAGAGAGAGAGCAAGAGTGGAGGGGCAGAGGGAGAGGGAGAAGCATACTCCCCACGAGCAGGGAGCCGGATGCAGGGCTGGATTCCAGGATCCTAGATCATGTCCTGAGCCAAAGGCAGATGCTTACCCAACTGAGCCACACAGGTGTCCCTAAACATAATTAATTTTAAATATATATAGTTAGATATTGCAGGTGGTATTTTCCATATTAACATATCAGAAAGAAAAATGGATCTATGCTGATGAGCATATATTTAATGATAAGGTTTGGTTTCTATTAGAATGACTCTTAGTTTAGTTATTGTGGAAATTAAAGAATTTATTTAAATTGTGTTTTGGCTATCGATGTGTGATAAACTGTGACAAACTGAATGACTTAACCTTATTCTTTTTCATATCCTTGTGGGTTGGCTGGTGCAAAGTTCAGGAGTCCCCAACACCATTCTCACTTTTGACATCAACTGCAAGTTCAAGGATCTCCAAGATCCATCACAATTCTGTTACTGAATATAACTGCAGGGGTCCCCAAGACCAGCCACAAGTTCAATAATTCACTGGAAGGACCCATCAAAGTCAGTAAAAATGTTATTCTCACAATTTTGGTTTATTATAGTGAAAGGATAGAGATTAAAGTCAGCCAAGGGAAATAACACATAAGGCAGGGTCTAGGAGACTTTAAGCACAGAGTTTCCCATTGTGCTTTCCCAGTGGAGCCATACCGATAGTCCCTAATTTTCTGGCAACATTGTGTGACAATCTGCATGGAGCATTGACAACCAGGAAAGCTCTCCTGAAACTTGGTATCTAGAGTTTTCACAGGGAAGTGGTTGTGTGGACATGACTGACCACCACCATGGATAACTTTAGTCTCCCTTCCAGAAGTCTTCCTGGTACCCCATGGTCTGCATGGCTCCCATCATAAATCATGTTACTAACATAGACTAACTAGCATGGCCAAAGGCCCCCAGGAAAACAAAGATACTATTATCAGGCAGGTAGTTTCAAAGGTTTAGAGTTACCTCCCGGGAGCCAGGGTAAAGACAAAGGCTTTCATGAGTAAGAGTAATCCTTTACTGTATAACTAGGCTCAAATGTACAATTATTTTGCTCCATATGGTGTCAGAGTTATTTATGTGGCTAACTTTAGCTGAGAGATTGACCGGGGCTGGAACATTTATGATGACTTTATTCTTCTCTCTGGAGCCTCTTCTGGGAATACCTGGAAATGCTGGAATCCAGCCAGAACACTAAAGCAGAGTAGTCAGAATTCTAACACAGTGGCATGGGGCAATAAGAGGGTGAAATCTAAACTGAAAGATTTCTTAAGAAATAGGTGGAGAAGTCTAAGAAAATCACTTCTGTCACTTCCTATTGGAAAGAGTATGTCACAAAACCAGTTAGGATTTAAAGATGAGGAAATAGCCACCACCTCCTGATGGGAGGAGAGGCATTGCTCAGACAGAATAAGACAAATTGTTAGCCATATTTACGGGTAATTTTCTCCCAACAGTATGTTTAAAAGATAGTAATAAGTGAATTGAATATAAGTTTTTGTTCTATGCCATTTCCTTTATCATGGGACCCAATTATATAATGGAGGGAAATAATGGAAATTTTTACAATTATTTTTTTCTTTTAGATTTTATATGTAAGTGAAACCACACAATATTTTTCTTTCTCTGTTTAACTTATTTGACTTTGAAAAACGCCATTTGTGTTCACTGTTCATCAGTGTTGTTGCAAATGGCAGTATTTAATTATTTTAATGTCTGGATAATATCCATATATGAACATTAAAGAACATTTAGGTTTTTTCTATATCTTGGCTATGGTGAATAATGTTTCAGGGAACATAGGTGAACAGATATCTCTTAAAGATACCGATTTCATTTCCTCCAGATATATATGCAGGAATGGGATTATTGGATCATTTGGTATTTCTTTTTTTTTTTTTAAGATTTTATTTATTTATTTGACAGGGAGAGACACAGCGAGAGAGGGAACACAAGCAGGGGTAGTGGGAGAGGGAGAAGCAGGCTTCCCGCAGAGCAGGGAGCCCGATGCGGGGCTCGATCCCAGGACCCTGGGACCATGACCTGAGCCGAAGGCAGACACTTAACGACTGAGCCACCCAGGCGCCACTCATTTGGTATTTCTATTTTTAATTTCTTGAGGAATGGCCATACTGGTTTACAGAATGGCTACAGTTGATATACTACTTTACATTCTCATCAGTGTATAATGGTTATCTTTTCTCCACATCCTCTCCAACATTTGTTATTTCATATGTTTTTGATAATAGCCATCCTAACAGGTGTAAAATGATACCTCATTGGTGGTTTTGAATTGCATATCCCTGATGATTAGTGATTTTGAACATCTTTGCATGTACCTGCTGGCCATCTGTATGTTTTCTTTGGGAAAATGTCTATTCGGGACCTTTGCCCATTTTTTTTAATTAGATTATTTGCTTTTTTTTATTATCAAGTTGTATAAATATTGATATAAAATTAACCCCTTATCAGATATATGGTTTACAGATATTTCCTCTCATTCCATAGGTTGCCTTTTCAGTTTATGGAATATTTCCTTAGTTGTGCAGAAGCTCTTTAAACAGATCCCACTTGTTTATTTTAGCTTTTGCTGCTGTGCTTTTGGTATCTTATCCAAGAAATCATTGCCAAGGATATCTCCCCTATGTTTTCATCTAGGAGTTTTATAGTTTCACATCTTACACTTAAGTGTTTGATCCTCTTCAAGTTAATTTTTTGTGCCTAGTGTATGATAGAGGTCCAGTTTCATTGTTTTGCATATAAATACCCAATTTTCCCAACGTCCTTTACTAAACAGATTATCCTTTCCTCATTGTGTAGTCTTGGTGTCCTTGTCAAAAGTTAGTTGACTGGTAAGTGTGGATTTATGTCTGGGCTCTCTAATCTGATTCACTAGTCTACATGCCTGTTTTTATCTCAGTACCATACTGTTTTAATTATTATAGCTTTGTAATATAGCTTTCAGGAAGTATGATGTCTCCAGCTTTGCTTTCCTTTCTCAAGATTGTTTTGACTATTTAAGGTCTTCTGTAGTTTCCTACAAATTTTAGGACTTCTTTTTCTATTTCTGAGAAAAATGCTATTGGAATTTTGATAGGGATTACATTGAATCTGTACATCATTTTGGGTAATTTGGACATTTTTTACAATTTTAATAGATTTGAACACAAAAATAGGTAGTATGCAATAATAGTATAGAACTTCAAAACCCCACTTTCTGCAATGAAAGTGTAGACAAAAGTCAATAAAAAAATGATGGACTTGAACTGCACTTTGAACCATATGCGCTCTAAGATTAAAAACTCTTACATCATTTAAATTTAGCAATAATTTATGTTAAGGGTAATTGAATGTTTTAATCTTGGGGAGTCAGAAATTTCTATCAATTCCATTTGCATATCCACATAGACTTTGTGTATAATTGTAATCATTCTGTGATGCTCATCTGTCAACTTCAAAAAAGATTCCCAACCACGGGTTTTTAATTAGCTGAGTAGTAGGAGAAGGAAAACCATTTTAGTGATTAATGCTTACATTATACAGGATATTACAAAATCAGGTCAATTCTATTTATTTAATCTAAAGAGTAAATCAGGCAATCAGAAATGTTAATGCATTTAGGAAAATGCTTGGGACTTAGAGTTAACTAAGTGGGATTTCTTCTTAGTGTTTTGATGAATTCATACCTCTGTGTACACATATTTTTTCTTGCTTCAATTCTTACAAGATGAATATCTAGTTCAAAATGTACTAATATTGTCACAGCTTTTGATATATACTACTAAATTATACTTCAAAAATTTTATATGACAAGGTATGTTGCACTTCACAAATGCTAAATCATTGTTTATAAAATTCCTTAAAACTGTTGCCAATTGTATAGATAAAGTGCTATAGATTAAAAGAATGTAAATTTAATGTATTTTTATGTCACTAGAGTCAGCATAAATGATGCGCAAATGAATGAATGCACTTGCATGGTGTTTAATTATCTTGTTAAAACCCTAATTTTCCCTTAGGTCTTGCTATTATACTAGTTCCTGTACTGCTACACATCTTGGAACATTATTCCCCCTGAAAATAGATGAATCTAGTGTAAAAGTTACCAATTTTTTCCATTAAAAGTATGTTTGGAAAAAATCCAGGTCATCTCCGTATAAAATATATATTTTGTTATTTACTCTGACAACTTACATGAGATGTTTTTATTTGACCCAGAGTACATTAGTATTTGTCATACAATAAAGGGTTTTGATTTAATTACAGAATTGATGTAATATTGTTATATCAAAAATGTTATTAATGTTATTCAAGTTCCAACTCAGCTCCTTTAAAATAGGATCCTTAATCTTACTCAGAGTAGCATGTGTATAATTAGGAATACTTGTATGTCATTTATAAGCTAAAAAATCTTTTTTACAAGGATCTATTATATCCTTTTCTCTTACTGGTTGTTGAAAATTGAGATGAGAATATCACTAAATTTTCAAGCCTTCAAAAACAATCACTACCTAGGATTTAGATGTTTAATTCTAAGTCCTATATCAGGTTGTCACTAAGTAAAGTAAATGTACATAAATTCTCCAAATCTTATCTTTCATCTGCAAAATTAGTGGTTTGCCTTAGATATTATCTAAAATTTTTCTGTTCTATTAACTTATAATGATGTAATTAAGAACAGAAAAAATTGTAAGGCCAGTATCACCAGAACATAATTTATTATTCTGTCTTCCTGCATTGTCTTAAGCCTTGCATGAAAGAGGCAGACACGCTGTTTTCATGTTCAAGTACTAAAACAAACGAACAAAAAAAAAAGTAGCAATTCTGGCCATATAAAGGTATACAGTGAGTTGTCTTACTATTAACAGAACTTGAGTTTTTTTCACAGTTTTTCAGAATTTGAACAGATAATTCTTGGGACATATCTGAACTTGTACTTCCAAAATCCACATACGAAATCTTTAAACTTCCTATCCCCCACCACTACAACAGTCATCTCTAGGTTTTCTGACTTTAGAATATTTTAACAAAGTCTTAAGCCAATAATCTTTTGTTGCTGTTGCTACTTCTACATTATAAGTATGAATGAGAACTTTCTGTATCTAAATTTTATCAGTCTCTGAATTTTCTCCTCTTATTTCCTTATCAGCATTCTAGGCACACTTGATTAAGCACTTTTCAATTTCTCAAAGGAACAAGCCTCCTTCTTTCCACCTTAAGGTTATTTCCTTTGAGTAGAATGATATTTTACTCTGATTGATCAGATTGATTACTGATCAGTCATTATAATAGCTCAAATCTAATTACCTTTGTCTAATCTCATTTTTTTAATATTTTGCTATTCTATCAGCCAATCCCTCATCAAGTTCTGATTCTGGAGTATATCCCAAATCTGTTCACTTCTCACTCTTCTTAACGCTATTGATTAATCCACCAGCCTCATTTCTCTTACTGTTTTTGATTGTTCTATCTGACAAAGAGGATTGTACCTCCTTTTGTAATCAGGTTGTTGTTTGTGTTAAAAAAACAAAAAACAAAAAACCTGGTTGTATTATTTTACTTCTTTAAATCATTTCAGTCGTTTTCCACTGGATATATAATGCTATTCAAACCCCAAAATGGCTCACCTAGACATACATCATCTGGCCCCTACCTGCCTTGTGGACTTTTTCTATACATCTTTCTTCACTCCATTTAAAGAATCTGACTGTCCCGGGAACACAAGAGCATCATTCAAACTCAGAACATTTATACCTCTTTTTCAGAGTGCCAGTAACACTATTCCTTCAGATTGTTACGTAGCTGTCTTATCCTTGTGATTAGGACTGCTGGTCACATACCACTTCCTCGAATGGCAGATGGCACTATATAAAATACTATGCTCCTACTACCACTCAGGCAAACTCTATTTTACTTTGTTTTATTTTATTCATGCAATAAGTTACAGCCTATAATTTTACTGTTTGTCTTCTTATCATTTGTCTTTCCCTAATGGGCCCTTATTTGACAAAGCCTTTGTCTGTTCTTTCACCCCTGTGTCTTGCCATTTTGTATTCACTCAAAAATATTTATTGGGTTCCTGGCAAAATATAGACAATCAGTAAATAATTTTGAAAAAAAAGAATGAATCCCCAAATACTTACAGTATTTCTATATTCTAAAAAAAAGAAAAAAGAAAAAAAGAAATACCATCAAATTCCCTTTATTGATAAGAGGGCTAATATAATCAAGATTTATAATAAATTTATCAAAAAAAATGTAGAAACTCTCCACTCTGCCCAGAAGCAGTATGATTCACTTCAAGTTTTTTTTTTATTCTTAATTAGCCAGTCACCTCATTAGTCATTAGAGAACTTTAAAGTGAATAATGCTTTAGAAAAACCAGAGATCATTATAATTTAGGGAAATTCAAAACTATTAGTCAAAATATACTTAGAATATCAAACTGAATAAGAATAATTGAATAAAATTAATGATTCTATTCATGATGTCTACAATGATTATAATAAAACTGACTTTAAAAACTACTTAACACACATATGGCAATAAGCAACATAAAATAGAAAATAATAACTATTTAAAAATTAGCTACTTTTAAAATTTATACAAAAAGCTAAAAGCATATATTTGAAAGCATTTGTCAAATAAATCACATACTTTTTATGTGAAGGGAACAATGTAATGAATTTTCACAATCTGAGATTTAAATGTAAATTATACGCTTTTTGCTAGGTAATTTTTTCAATGATTTTTCACCTGTAGGGCAAGTAAATAGCAAGTTATTCTTGCTACCACAATGCCTCAATGTGTTTTTTTTTAATAAGTATATGTCAACTTCATTTATGCATAAAACTCAGTTAGAAATTGTATATAAATCAAATATGTTCATACGCTATAATATTTTTATTTGAGTCCATAAAAATTTGAGTTGCCTTTCCAACTATACATGTTGATACAAAAATATAAAAATCACATAGGCATTGTAAAATTTAAGTACCCTTTGGATTTCTGAAAATGCAGTGTTTCACGAATCTCTTTAGGCAAGAGAAAAATGTACAATTAGGCCATGTGTTGTATGTACCAGTACATTATATTTTTGTATTAAATTCACTATGTAGATAATTTTTATATCATTTGGATTATAGCATATTATACATTTAAATAGATTATGTTTTGTGAGACCAAAAAACATAATATGAAGATGTGACTGCATCCATTTACTCCTCTTGTTAAATATGTAGTGCGTATCTTTCAAAACACATAAGGTGTTAGTAGATAGAGGAATTAACTACCTTTCAAATTTTTGTTGATGATATTAACCTTTTAAAGGTAAAGCATTTGGAAAAACATTAGGATAAATATTAACTTACCTTATTAAAAGTAAACATATTTTCAAAACATTATAAGAGATTTAGAATATAGGGAAACATGTGTTTGGTTAATATGTCATCTGCCCTTGAGAAGGAAGGGAGTCAAAAACTACAAGGATTATATTGGTTTAACATATAGACTGAAATTCGGGTAACTTTTTATTACTCTTTGAGATCGGGTCAGAAGAATGTTTGATTTGCCAAAATTGCCATCCTTAGTAACAAAGTAGTACTGGGGCACCTGGGTGGCTCAGTTGGTTAAGTGTCTGACTTTTGATTTTGGCCTAAGTCATGATCTCAGGGTCATGGAATGGGCCCACACCCAATGTGGAGCCAGCTTGAGATTTTCTCACTCTGCCTCTGCCCCGCCCCCCCCACTGCCCCACTCAACTCTTTCCCTCTCTCAAAAAAAAAAGTAATTAGTACCTCACTCCTCTCTATTCTCATAGTACAAAACTCTAATAAGAAAATGAAGAAATCTCATTCAATCAGTTAATGAATGATCTTTGAATTTAATGCCCAACCTATAAATAATCAGTATAAGAAAAATTAAGGCCCTTTTCACTGTTATGTATTGCAAATATTAAATTTCATATTAATGTATTAAATCAATTAACGTGCAAAAAATAAAAATAGAAATGGCCAAGAAAGATTTATTTTGGAATTTGCAAATAGTTTAATATTAGAAATATCAATTTATATAATTCACCATTCTATAAGATGACAGGAGGAAAACCTTAAGATAAACTGAATGTATTCAAATAAAAGTTCATAATAAAATGCAATACACGCTATTGAAAGATTTGGTTCTACTTACAGAAATAAACTTTGTGGAAATAGACAGGCCAACCCTGCTTGAAAACAAGAAGGGATAGGCAATAGGAATACTTAGTTGTTTAATTTATGATATAGTGTTGATCTGTTTTAAGAGTGCTGTAATAATCGAACTTCCCTCACACCAAACAGGCACTTGAGGGAGGGATAAGAGAATAGACTGAGGACTGAGGACAGCCTAATGATTTAGTTGCCATTACCTACATCTCTTCAAAGAGGACAAATGCTTAGGCAGTGGGGATATCTTGTCTTGGGACAAAGTGAGGGGAGGTCATTGGAAAGACAGGTGTCATATACTTCTCTAAAACCAAAACCTATTAAATAAGTTTATTTTCCTTTTTTCACATTATTGTTAAAAATATTGTTTAATTTTTAAAATCATATAAGTGGTGCTTGAAAATTTTGCAAATAAATATATTTCCATGAAAAGTAAAAAGGTCTAGTAGATTCCGAATACTCAGGGGTCACTGCAAATTACATAACATTTAAAAAGCATTTTAGTTTTTACAACTAAACTTACTAAGTGTCCTTGGGTTACCTAGAGTTTAAGATGGAAGAGAAATAGATTCCTCATATATACCCTAAAAAAGAATATTAAAATAATTTCAATCTTCCAAATACCGTAATAAATTCTTCACAGTTCATACCATTTTATACAATTAATTCTTGTTCCATTAGATCTTGGTTGAGTAGTCTGCTTTCAGAAACTCTTTAGATTAAAAAGAGTTCTAGAATCCTGACTCAGTCCACAGGGACAGTCTGAAAGTTTCTTTTTTTTTTTTAAAGATTTTATTTATTTATTTGAGAGAGAATGAGAGAGAGCACATGAGAGGGGGGAGGGTCAGAGGGAGAAGCAGACTCCCTGCCGAGCAGGGAGCCCGATGCGGGACTCGATCCCGGGACTCCAGGATCATGACCTGAGCCGAAGGCAGTCGCTTAACCAACTGAGCCACCCAGGCGCCCCAGTCTGAAAGTTTTTAAGTTACGTGATCAGAAGCCTGTGCCCAAGAATCTATCCTTTGAAGCTGCAATACTTTTAAATACTCAATACAGTATGTTTCCATGAGGCTCTGAGATTTTCCTTCTTTGTTAAGAACTCTGTCCTATGGGCGCCTGGGTGGCTCAGTCGTTAAGCGTCTGCCTTCGGCTCAGGTCATGATCCCAGGGTCCTGGGATCGAGCCCCACATCGGGCTCCCTGCTCGGCGGGAAGCCTGCTTCTCCCTCTCCCACTCCCCCTGCTTGTGTTCCTGCTCTCGCTGTCTCTCTCTGTCAAATAAATAAAATCTTTAAAAAAAAAAAAAAAAGAACTCTGGCCTATAATTTAGAGACTTTAAGACAGAATCAGAGTAAAATTAAAACTTGCTGTAGATGACAGCGATTTAATGGCTGAAGTTAATATACCAAGGTAACTCACATTAGCAGGATGGAAAAGAGTAAAACTCTCTATCAAGGTGCATACCTAACTATTACATAAACACATTTAATCATTGCTTACTCTGAGATTAAAAACCTATTCTGGGTAGTAAGGGCATTGAAATCTTTAGGGACTTCCAGTGAAACATAGACTTTTTGAAACATTTATAGTAGCAATATTTTACCTACACAATTTTGACCTAGGGTAGGCCAGTCACCTCTTCTGATTTGCAATGCTTACAATAGAAACAAATCAAACTATCATATTTCAAAAATCTTTCTTCTTAGAAAGTAAAAAAAAAAATTGTGATTTTCCAAGGGCCTTCTGGGACATTTCAAAATAGTCTTGTATAAAGGATATTTTGTTTTTATATTCAACAGCATTTTACATTTTTTAAAAACTGTCAAAGGAGAATTTTAAATTTAATTAAGATAGGATAATAAACAACACTTTGTTATTCTTCAAAGTGACAATAAAATATTTGAAAATTAGCATAGTTGATTGAAAATACCTTAGCTCATTCAGAAGCGAGAAACCATTATTATTCCTTTTTTTAAATAAATAAAAGAGCATAAAACATAAAAGTTTATTCTAAGACATTTAATTGTTTCTAGCAAGACAGATTACACATAAGGTGAAAATCCATTTATATTATAGCCAATGTTATTCATCGCTAAACCAACGAGGCAAACCCATCAAGGTTTAGTGAAATTTGTTTGATTTTAACACATTTTATTATTTCTTTACAAACTCAGTCATTATAGGCAAAATAAATAAAATCCCCTTGTTAAGTTTTATCCTTTATTATTCTAAAACAAATTAATATTTTATTTTAGATCAACAGTTCTCCCTCAGGGAATTCATGAAGTCAAAACTATTTTCACAATACTACCATGATGTTATGTGTTAAAACTTTAAGAGTGACAAGACATTAGGACAACTCTGGGGGTGTGGTGTGGTAAAAGGGAGTGTGTGGGTGTAGATAGTTTTTTAAGAGTTGGGGACAGCTTGTTTCAAGATCAGATCAGCATGGTGACTGCACCAGTTTGCATTCCCACCAACAGTGCAAGAAAGTTTCCCTTTCTCCACATTCTCACCTATTGGGTGTTGCATGGAAGTGTTGAATCACTATATTGTACACATGAAACTAATATTATACTGTATGTTAACTAACTGGAATTTAAATTAAAACTTTTTAAAAAGATCATGGGTGCCTGGGTGGCTCAGTTGGTTAAGCGACTGCCTTCGTCTCAGGTCATGATCCTGGAATCCCGGGATCGAGTCCCGCATCGGGCTCCCTGCTCAGCAGGGAGTCTGCTTCTCCCTCTGACCCTCCCCCCTCTCATGTGCTCTCTCTCATTCTCTCTCTCTCAAATAAATAAATAAAATCTTTAAAAAAAAAAAACTTTTTAAAAAGATCAAATGAGCATGTCTAATTGTTAGAAAATAAACAGATTGGTGTGTTTGAAGACTATTCAAAGAAGTACAAGAGATTAGGCTCAAAGCAAAGATCTAGGAAAGTTTGTTGATGTCATAGAGGACTAGAATTTAAATATTTATTTTTATTTATTATTAAACACTTGCTTTTACCAAATAAAACCTTTTTAGCTTTATAGTAAATCAGTGATACTTTAGATAAAGTATTTTTATGGACCGTTAAATACAAACAAGGGTTTCAAATGATGGACTTAATGTCAACCACAAAGCTTTCAACTGAAACTGAAACACACTATATCCAAACCCTAACTATTTTCTCTGGCAAGGGGTAAATAGTACAAACGTACGTGTTTTTGTTTTTTTATTTTTCTTATTTTTTTAAAGATTTTCTTTATTTATTAGAGAGAGAGAGAGAGAGCAGGGGCCGAGGGAGAGGGAGAAGCAGACTTCCTGCTGAGCAGGACCTGAGCCAAAGGCAGACGCTTAACCAACTGAGCCACCCAGGTGCCTCAAATATACATGTTTTTAAATCTCTAATATCCAAGAGCTAATTTTGACCTCGCTTTGATAAACAGTAGCAACCATCCTGTAGCATGTTTGGTTTATTCTCATATAATTAATGACCAAGAACCTAGGGCAGTAATTGGAAACAAGCCATTGTGTTTACAAACATTGCATATCAAAGCAAACATTAGCAAGCCATATTACCAAAGGAATTACAAAGCATCTATGCAACTTTATTATTAGAGAAAAAAAACTGCTTGCTATATATTGCACTTTGTAGTGAAATTGCAGTGTGCCATGCCAATTCTTTTATGGGACCAGTCCATTTTATTCAACTAGTGCAGGAATGATTTTTTTAAGTTTTAAGAAAGATTTTCTTAAATCTTCAAACTTTATGTAATGGATAGAATTCATTTAATGTTTAATTTTCAAATAATAGCAATGATTAAATTTGTTTTTAACATTTATACTTGAATTACTATATTAAAAGGAATAAGACCTCTTCACAACAGTCTGACTTCATATTACAATCGTAAAATGCATGCAACAGAAATTACAAACAATTAAAATGTAAACCATTATTTATTAGAAAGGTTTCTTTGAAGAATAGTAGATTCTACTTACATAAACTCACAACTTTCTTTATAATTACAAATCATCAGCTCACGTTAGAAAATTTTCCTGTTAACTAATATAGTTTAATAATATAGATTTATATATATATCCCAAGTTACATACTTATCAAAAGGTATTAGCTAAAAAAATTATTAGCTATATAAACTTTTATGTATAAATCCTACCTAATATAAGACTTGAACTGTGCTCTGTAATATATTTTAAGTTATAGTTGTATATAATACTTTAGGTAATTTAAACTTATTAAACCATATCTAGATAGATATATAGATACATACATATACACACAAATTTCATAAAAATTGCAAAAATATAGAAATATTTATAATGGATTTAAAAGGCCTTTGCCAAGTTATACCTTTACACTATATATTTTACTTCAGTTATTCATTTAGAATTCTACCGACACAGGAGGATCTCAATAAATGCTTTATTCATATTTAGAAATGATTTTATTGTACTACATATTCACTGGGTAAAATTATAAACATTGTTCAATAAATTCACAGAGAGAAAACATTAAAGACAAGCTATATAGACTGTGAAAATTACTTTTATGTAACATGGTTAACCTCTGAAGCTTTGGTTGGAAGGAACAATAATACTACCAATATGTTTTCCAATACCTTGTTTTCTTGCTAGGTAAACACGCCTCCTGGGCTCCGTGTCTACCTAGAACTACTGAATTCCTTTGTGCCTCCATATTTTGCTCTCAGTGATATAACTGTTTCCTGTGTCTGTTCTTTTGCATATCCCTACTTTCTTCAAATCTGGTACTCAGATTAAACACTCAGATACTGACCCTAACATACTCTCCTACTCATTGCTTCTTGGACCTCTGAGGTTGGGGCATCCCTAGAAAGACCTCAAAAGGTCTTTATAGTCCTTTGTAGGGGTTGTATTTATTTTGTTTGCTAGCCTTGAAAACTTCAGCCAAATTAAATTTGTTAAAGGCACATTTCCTTTTCCTTTACTTTTACTTTGTGGTAGTGATTATCTTTTTAAAAATTACTTTTTGTCATTTCTGCAGTGTTTGTTAAAAAGGTGAAGTAAATATGTGCATTTCATTAAACCCTCTTGATAAATTTGAAGGCTTTGGAATTTAGTAAAATGAAGATTTACATTCTCTTTGAAAATAAATGCACAGAAGTAACTGGAAATTATACACATTTTTTCAAATATAAGACACAACAGAGAACAATGTTTCAGATATTTAATAACTTAAAAAAAAACACAGAAGATCAGGTAGGACAAATTGCCTTAATGATAGGTTATATTTTCTCCAAAAAGCTTTCATTTATAAGAAGTTAGTGGGTCTGGTATAAGATATAACAATATATATGATATATTTTTCACATAATTTTTATAGCATTTTCTTTTTGAATTGTAGCTATGGAACGAAAGCAAAATCCAAGGTATTACTTACATTTGGAATGCCAAGTCTCTTGCAGTATATATAAAATTATATGAATATTTCTACATATGAAACATTTTCTTTGTGCAAAATAAGTATTCTAGACTAGGGTGGCCTAGTTCTTCTACCATAGGTATTTTCATATGTTAACTTGAATAGGCTGTGCCTTCTAAAATGTAACAAAATGTGCTTGTAAACAATTTTACAACACTTATAATTCTTAGAAAAATCATTAGTGTCTTATTTCTGAAAATGAATTATATATTCTGGATATCATTTATATTCATGGCATATATATACATATATGTATATATATATATATATAGTTTACTTATGGCAATATATAATACACAATATTATTTATAAGATAAATCATGAAAATAATATTATAGCACTCGAAATGGATATTTAAGCAAATACCAAAAGACATAGAAATACCAAATAGATATATAGGTACTCTGGATAGACTCCATATTGTTGTAGTTTGAAGTTATACTAAGCTTACTTGTAATATTAGCACATTTTTTTTTTAAGATTTTATTTATATATTTGAGACAGAGAGAATGAGAGACAGAGAGCATGAGAGGGAGGAGGGTCAGAGGGAGAAGCAGACTCCCCGCCGAGCAGGGAGCCCGATGCGGGACTCGATCCCGGGACTCCAGGATCATGACCTGAGCTGAAGGCAGTCGCTTAACCAACTGAGCCACCCAGGCGCCCCAAGCACATTTTGTGTAATATAATGAAATGGGGTAAAGGAACATACACTGCAAAAATGAAACTTCTGAGGGTCTGTGACCTGTATTTTTCTCACTTTGGTTTTGTTATGTAAAGGAATATGTGTATTTGAGTTCAACACCCAACCCACAAGGTGTTTTAAAGTAGTAATCTTTAATTCATTTTATTATATTGTATCTTATCAATTCAGAATTGGTAAATAGGATTTTCAATGTGCATCGGATTAAAAATTTCATCATTGATCATAATTGCAAAACTTTTTACTCTGAATTATATATCACAGTTTAAAATGCTGAGTGGCTGAATTGAGTTAAGCAATATCTATGTATATAACTTCATAAAATCACATATATATATATACATTTCAGATAAAAAGAAGCATTTGAAAATCTGTTGGAACTTACTATGTCCTGTAAAATGCTCAAAGAAACTGACTTAGGAATCCAACTCATCACTATACAATGTTTGTCCTTTTTGAATGCCCCTAGGGTGCATAAAAGCAATTCATAGAGAATACGGTAATGACAATTGGCTTTGGATTGAATTCATAACAATGTTGGAAAAGAATCTGCCATTCTAAACACTGGAAAGTGATTCATAAGCCAGAAAAAAAAAATCACCAGTACTGTATATCATTCAGCATCATAATTCTGTTCTGTACTAATAAGTTTCACCAAAAGCCAATCTCTCTCCAGATGTGAGACTGATTGAACATTCGTCATTCAATGCAAATATGAGCAGTTAAAATTATAAGTGTTTCTATTATATAAAATATTTACTTCCTGCAGAATGAGTAGTCCATTATAACTAGTAGTCCATTATAACTAGGATTTCTTAATTGTTTCAGTTATACACTTTATCACTTGATAAAAATCACTATTATAAATTTAGGAGAGAAAGTATGAAAAATGTAGCATATCAGCACGGCATTTGAAAAGCAATTATCTTATCCATGATTTTACAAGATTGCCCTATTAGAAAATCATTTTATTTTTAAGCAAAACTTTATTTATTTTATAAATGTAATCAACTGTGCATGTGTACCTCTGGTGTTTCTACATGCTGGTAAGTATTTTTTTCTCCCCGTTTCTTTTTTTCATTTCTGTTTCACCTCCCTTCATTTTGTCCATTTGTGTGTTTCAGTACCCTCTGAAATATAGGAAAAGATAAGTATAATCACAGTGGTAGAAGTCACAGTTATACTAAAAGTTTATATTCTATTCTTGTTGCAGAGACAAAGCTCTGTCGTAAATAGAGAAAATAATCTCATATCTAAAGTAAAGCCACAGGAAAAAATGCTCCATATCACTTGTCATCAGGGAAATACAAATCAAAACCAGAGTGAGATACCATCTTACACCAGTTAGAATGGCAAAAATTAACAAGACAGGAAACAACAAATGTTGGGGAGGATGCAGAAAAAGGGGAACCCTCTTACACTGTTGGTGGGAATGCAAGCTGGTACAGCTACCACTCTGGAAAGCAGTGTGGAGTTTCCTCAAGACGTTAAAACTAGAGTTACCCTATGACCCAGCAATTTCACCAGTGAGTATTTACCCCAAAGATACAGATATAGTGGAACAAAGGGGCACCTGCACCCCAGTGTTCATAGCAGCAATGTCCACAATAACCAAACTGTGGAATGAGCTGAGATGCCCTTCAACAGATGAATGGATAAAGATGTGGTTTATATATACAATGGAATATTACTCAGCCATCATAAAGGATGAATACTCACAATTTACATCAATGTTGGAAGGTATTATGCTAAGTGAAATAAGTCAAGCAGAGAAAGTCAATTATCATGGTTTCACTCATGTGTGGAATATAAGAAATAGCACAGAGGACCATAGGGGAAGGGGGGGGGAAACTGAATGGGAAGAAATCAGAGAGGAAGACAAACCATGAGAGACTCTTAACTACAGGAAACAAACTGAGGGTTGCTGAAGGGGAGGTGGTGGGTGATGGGCATTAAGGAGGGCCCATGATGTGATGAGCACTGGGTGTTATATGCAACTGATGAATCATTGAACACTACATCTGAAACTAGTGATGTACTATATGTTGGTTAATTGAATTTAAATAGAAAATAAAGAAAAATAAAGCCACAAGACCTTGAGTGTCAGGGAAATTTGCTGTCAGGGATCACCTCTTTTTTCTTTCTCCCTCCCTCTGTCTTTCTTGCACCCTCTTTTTTCTTGGTTCTCCACCCCCCTTTCAATATGGTGGGTTATGCTTCATTACTAGATTTTCTTTTAGAGATTGATCAGAAATGTTGTTCCCCAGCATGAACCCTGTTGTGCCATCATATATTTAGTGCTCTGTGGACTTTCTGTCCTATTCCCAGTGGCATCCAAAAGCAGATAGGAAAGGAGGAAGTACATGATATACCATTCTGTGGTGAATGGCCTTTATTATTTCTTATATTGGCCATGGCTTTCATGCTGATAAGTATTTATGAATGTGGGTAAGGAGTTCTTCCCAAAGACTGAGTTATTTGGTCATAGCAAACCTCTTTTCCCCACAAGTTATATTTTTAACCATTATTTACCAAACACTGATAGATGGAGATCAGTCTGGACCTACCTCAGACTTGGTTAGATAAATACATGAATGAATCAAAAAGCCAATGTTATCTATTTCAGTGCTATGTTCTGAAAAGTTTATCATTTAATCAAAATGCTGTATTTCCCCTACTACTACTGATTTTCATAACATTTAATGCTCTCCTGTGCTGGGCTATGTAATCTGTATATCAAACGTAGCCTTTGTGAAAGGACTGAACTACTGGAACTGGCTTTCTTCACTCCATTTCTCATGCTGGTTTTCTGATCTATTTTATTCCTGCTTCATAACAACACACATTCCAGGGCATCGGTTACATTTTTACACAATATTTGGTGGGTATAATAATTTGTTCTCTAGTAATTTTTGGTCTCCATGATACTAGGGACCTGATGGGTAAGTTTTCTCAGCTAACTTCATGTATAGTGAAGAAGGGCTATAAACGATGCTCAACATCACTCATCATCAGGGAAATGCACATCAAAACCATGATGAGATACCACCTCACACCTGTCAGAATGGCTAAAATGAACAACACAGGGACAACAGATGTTGGCAAGGATATGGAGAAAGGGGTTGGTGGGAATGCAAACTGGTGCAGGCACTATAGAAAACAGTATGGGGATTCCTCAAAAAGTTAAAAATACAACTACCCCATGACCCAACAATTGCACTACTAGGTATTTACCCAAAGGATACAAAAATAGTGATTCGAAGGGGTTCATGCATCCCGATGTTTATAGCAGCATTATCAACAATAGCCAAACTATGAAAACAGCCCAAATGTCCATTGGTTGATGAATGGATAAAGAAGAGGTTATGTAGGGAGACATTATCTTTATCTTTCAAGAGTATAAGCAAATCTGCCCTTTGCTATACAGAGGGATTCACTACCTCTTTCATAATTGTTTTCTATTAAAAAATTCTTTTTTAAGAAGACTTTATTTATTTATTTGACACAGAGAGAGAGAACACAAGCAGGGGGAGTGGCAGGCTGAGGGAGTGGGAGAAGCAGGCTCCCTGCTGAGCAGAGAACCCAAAGTGGGGCTCGATCCCAGGAGTCTGGGATCATGACCTGACTGAGCCGAAGGCAGCCGCTTAACCGACTGAGCCACCCAGGTGCCCCTTGCCCCCACCAAAAAAAAATTCTTGAAAAGATATTCTGAAACAAAGGGCAGTCAAAGTCCCTCTTCACAAGACATGCAGAAACAGGAAAAACCTATGGAGAATTGCCTCCCAACAGTTTTAAGCTACAAACAGTCATAGTATCTTTTAGTCCAAGCTGGTTATTACTTTGTCAAGATAAGTCTGAAATATTTAGCCAGCTTGTATCTACTTGATTGAGGTATATTTACTAGTAGCCATACCTAGAGTTACTATCAAGTGTACTTCTTTTTTTTTAATTAATACTTTTATTGAGGTATATTTTATATATAATAAAATTCACTGGTATAAAATGTACTTTCCAATGATTTTTGGCATATTCATAAAATTGTGCAACCATCACTACAATCTAAATTTAAAATATTTCTATTACCTCAAAGAGAAGCCTCATGCTTATTTACAATCACTCTCTATCCCCACCCCCAGTACTAGGCAGAAAAAAAATGAATTTTGTCTCCATCTATTTGCCTTTTCTGGAGAGTTTATATAAATGGAATCATAAGATGAGACCTTTTTTTTTTTTTTTAAGATTTTATTTATTTGTTTGACAGAGAGAGACAACGAGAGCAGGAACACAAGCAGGGGGAGTGGGAGAGAGAGAAGCAGGCTTCCCGCAGAGCAGGGAGCCCGATGCGGGGCTCGATCCCAGGACCCTGGGATCAGGACCTGAGCCGAAGGCAGACGCTTAACGACTGAGCCACCCAGGCGCTCCCATAAGATGAGATCTTATGTGAATGTCTTCTTTTACTTAACATAATGTTTTTAAGGTCTGCCTATGCTGTAGCATGTATCAGCAGTTTACTTCTTTTATGGCCAAGTAACATTTCATTGTATATAATACCACATTCATTATTGATTCACCAATTGATGGATATTTGGGTTGTTTCCACTTTTTTGTTATTGTGAATGATGCTGAACATTTGCACATAAGTCTATGAGTGGACACATATTATTTACCCCTGGGTACTCAGATATCAAACTTCTGAATAATATTGTAATTCTACAATATTCTTGGAAACTGTCAAACTATTTTCCAAACTTACCCTGCCATTTTACATTCCTAGTCACAAGATACGAGGTTTTCAATTTTTCCACATTCTTGTCAACACTCATTATCTTTTAATAATTAATAGCCATTCTAGTAGATGGGAAGTGATATCTCATTGTGGTTTTGATTTACATTTCCCTCATCACTAATGATGGTGTGTAGCTTTTGAATGCTTACTGGCCAGTTGTATGTCTTCTTTACAGTTACATCTACTCCAATATTTTGCCCACTTTTAAAGTGGGTCATTTGTCTTTTTATTATTGAGTTGTAAGAGTTCTTTGTATGTTCTGGATATAATTCCTTCATCAGATATATTATTCAAAACAATTTTCTTTCTATTTTCTTCTAGTCATTGAAGAGTATTTTTTGTTTAATGGTATGTTTGAAATATAAAAGTCTTAGTAATTATAACTCATAATTATCTTTTTTTTTTAAATTTGAACTAATGGTATTATATCTAAGTGACCATTGTCTAACCATTGCCTAGCCTACATTTTTTTTAAAGTCTTATAGTTTTGGCTCCTAAGTTAGGTCTGTGTCAAATATATTTTTATATTTCTGTAATTTTTCCCATATGACTGTCTTTTGGATTAATTATGGTTAGGTTTGTCAGGCTTTAGTAGGAAAGTCTAATGATTAATTCCTTTCCACTAAGTTCTTTGTTCTAAGTGATTTATTTCATTACACATCATTAATTGGACCTTACCTCTGAGAAATTCATATAGATTTAGTGATTATAACTAATGGGTATGACCATAATATACTCCATTTGGTCTTGGTACAGACTGAGTTTAACTGGCAATTATCATTGAAAACATTTCTCAGATTTGACTTGTATTATTTGGGATTAGGAACGGTGCCACTTCCAAACCTGCAAATTGCCAATTTTATGGGTTTCCTCGAGTCTTTTCTGTTCTTGCTTTCAAATAGCCAATTCTTTTTTGATTTATTTATTCCTTGTATTGCCTTATATTCCTTTACCAAATATGGGTACAGAAATCAAATCACATTAATAGCATTCTATTTCCAAACTCTTCTAAAGCTCCAAGTGCATTACATACCTGATATGCTTTCAAGTTTCCACATACACATGTTGATCAAATTATATGTCACTACATTAATAGGATCATCATCTTTCCAGCATGTTTTAACTATTTATTTACAGAATACACACACACACACACACACATACATACACACAAACCTTTGACTTTTATATGATAATACTTAGCCACTGGTAATAATTTATGCATTAGAATATATTAGGTTATGATGCAGTAACAGTAAACAAAAAGTCTTAATAGCTTATAATAACAAAAGGTTTTTTCACATACAACACAATAGGCTGGGTGATCTAAACTATATGCTTCATTCCAGAACCCAGGCTGACAGAAAAGATATGATTTGATGTTTCTGGTCATGTATTGAATGGTCTGTTGGCTTCCATAAATAAATTATGACTAAAACAACACAAAGAGAGATAAACACTTTCAGATTCTTGTGTAAAGGGTGATGATAAAAGAGAAATTTCTTTTTTAAAAGAGAAACCTAATAATAAGTTCTTTACAAAAGATATATGAAGTGCAAGAATTTAAAAAAAAAAGGGTGAAAGAAAACACTTAGAAAATATACCATTCAATAACTAACTAAAAGAAAGTTGGAGGTTACTTCCTTAATATAAAATGAAATCTATTTAAAGTGAAACACATTATGGGGTGCCTAGGCGGTTCAGTTGGTTAAGCATCTATCTGCCTTTGGCTCAAGTCATGATCCCGGGGTCCTGGGATAGAGGCCAGTGTTGTGCTCCCTGCTCAGTGGGGTCTGCTTCTCCCTCTCCCTCTGCTCTTCCCTCCACTCATGCTCTCTCTCTCCCTCACTCTCTTGCTCAAATAAATAAAATCTTAAAAAACAATAAAACACATTATTAGAGACAAAGAGATCACTACCTAGGAATAAAAGGATTGATTTAAATATTACACAAATTAGTTAGAGGAAGTAGAAAAATCAGAGATCATGAGAAAAGAAAATTGCAAGTTAATCTTATTTAGGATCATATATAGGACTATTACAAATTTTAAATACGGTATTGGCAACCTAACAGAACAAACATACATAGGATAATACACCACAATCAGATTGAATTTGCTTTATGACAAAGGCACACTAATTTAACATTAATTAATACAGCAATAAATTGATTTTAATATAGCATGTTTTAATATAGCATACATTTTAATATAGCATACATTTTAATACAACATAAATTTTTAATTAAAGTAGAATAATATAGTAGATGTAGAAAAAAGTTTGACAAAAGTCATATTCTATTGATTATTAAAATAATTATTGGTGGAAGATTTGCTTTTATATTTTATGCTTGAGAACCATATATATCTAGCATTTTATTTTAGGTGCAAGTCATTGAAGTAAAATAATAGAAGACAAAATGCATAAAAGTGACAAATAAAAAAATACTGTCACCAATTTTAAAATTAGGAAATTATTGAAAATTATCTAAAATACTCTTATTAGAAAAATATATATGTAGGAGATTATAGTAATATTTCTGAATATAAAATGTTTAAGTAAATTTACATATACTAGGAATAAGCAAGTGGAAACTACTCCATTAGTTAACCAAGAATTAATAAATACTATTATTTTAAAGAAAAATACATACATATATATTTATGTGTCTGTATAGATACACATGTATGTGTATATGTATATATTGATACATACATGAATATATATGTATTATATATATATAGCTGTGTCTGTATAATATAGGACATTATATTATATACCACAAAGAAAGTTAAAACAGTGCTGATTAAATTATTGTACAGTGTCTTTTCACCAGTTAGAATTTTTATACATATTGAAAGTTCATCTTTACTTATTTAGACGTAGTCATATTATGATTGCCATATATTCATAAACATAAAATATAGCCCACAGTGGGTCCCTGGGTGGTTTAGTAGGTTAAGCTTCCAACTTTTTTTTTTTTGGCATATTTTTTTTATTTTATTTTTATTTTTATTATGTTATGTTAATCACCATAGATTACATCATTAGTTTTTGATGTAGTGTTCCATGATTCATTGTTTGGGTATAACACCTAGTGCTCCATGCAGAACGTGCTCTCTTTAATACCCATCACCAGGCTAACCCATCCTCCCCCCCCCCCTCCCCTCTAGAACCCTCAGTTTGTTTCTCAGAGTCCATAGTCTCTCATGGTTCGTCTCCCCCTCCAATTTCCCCCCCTTCATTTTTCCCTTCCTGCTATCTTCTTCTTCTTCTTTTTTTTTAACATATAATCTATTATTTGTTTCAGAGGTACACGTCTGTGATTCAACAGTCTTACCAATTCACAGCTCTCTATTTCGGCTCAGGTCATGATCTCACGGTTGACCAGCTTCTGCTCAGCAAGGAGTCTACTTGAGATTTTTCTGCCCCTCCCCCCACTAGCATGCATGCACACTCTTTCTCTCTCTCTGAAATAAATAAATATAAAAAAAATAGGCCACAGAATTATTTTACAAATTCCTAAATTGTCTAAAATATAGAATTTTACACTTCTGATTAATTTTTGACTCAGAATTTTTTTTAATTTTTTTTTTAAGATTTTATTTATTTATTTGACAGAGACACAGCGAGAGAGGGAACACAAGCAGGGGGAGTGGAAGAGGGAGATGCAGGCTTTCCTCCGAGCAGGGAGCCCGATGCGGGGCTCAGTCCCAGGGCCCTGGGGTCATGACCTGAGCCAAAGGCAGACGCTTAACAACTGAGCCCCCCAGGCGCCCCTTGACTCAGAATTTTTGCTATCCATGTGTTTGACAATATTTTCTTCATTCTAATAGTTTTAGTGACAGGATTTTACCTAAAATTCAAAATTTAATATTCTAAAAATGTGAAATTTCTTTCATTTGACAAAATTTATTGTTTTTTTCCCATTAGTTGAGTAATGTTTCCAGAATATAAGCAGCTTCTCAAAAACTTAACAGTACGTTTCAGACAAAATGACACACAGTTACTCTGTGCAGAGCATTAATTGGTTACACCAGCTCTCACCAGGGCTTCCACATTCCTTTTGTCTATTGGGAAGGACTGGTCAATTTCATCAGCCATCTGTTGTATTTTTTGGTAAACAGACATTTCATCTGCACATAACTCACTAGTAAACATTGATACATCTTTACCCACTGGCCATCCTCAGATTTCTTTAAATTACTTAGTTGATGGTTTGGAAGAAAATAGGGAAGTACCTAATTTCTCCAATGATAAGTGTTCGCTTCATAGCATCAAATTAATGTTCTGCCTCTCCTTTTTTATGTGGTTTTGTGCACAAAATCTTTCCATTTCAGTTGTCAGAGTCTGATGTTTTTAATAAACTTAACCTTAGAGTGACATTAGATTTACAGAAAAGTTGTAAAAATAGAGATTGCCATTATGTCTCACCTAGCTTCCTCTATTGTTAAGTTACATTAACATCTTACATTTGCCAAAACTAAGAAAATACTGGTAACATTGTATTGCTATTAAATTAAAATCCAGCTTTTATTTAAATTCCACCAGTTTTTTTCCAATTTCATCTTTCATCTTTACGTCCCAAGATCCAATTAAGGTACTACATTTACTCTGTTGTCACGGGTCCTCACAATCCTCTGGTCTCTGAAACTGTTTTAGTCTTTCTTTGGTTTTTATGACCTTGACTGTCTAGAGGCACACCAAACAGGTACCCTGTATTCTATCTTCTGATGAATTTATCTGATGTTTTTTCATGATTACTTTAGTTCAATCCTTTTGAAGACATTTTAAATGGTTAAGCAAACCCAACGTTAAGTAACAGTAACAAGATGCACTTAACTGCACACAGATCAAATGGAAATGTAATTATATGAACACCTCTGACCAAGGTGGTGTTGCCCAGCTAAGAATAAGCTTATATCTCTATGGGGGCAGTATTTTGTGACTATTCTGATTAACAGAATCTAGATTTGAAGAGTAAGTCAGATAACTATCTGAGAAAATTTGTTTAGTAACATGCAAAAGTATTTAAACTATGGCTATAATAAACAAAATGACAAGTAGACTCTCAGTCTGCCTCAGTGACACAGTATAAAGAGAACTTTCTGGAGTAAAGTGGATCAATTGCCTGAGAAGCTGAGAATCCATTATTTTATTTTTCAATCATTAGCAACTAGTATATAAGTTGCACAAAAATGAAAGGTGCCAAAGCATTGGCAAATATTAATTCTTATTTGAATGAGTATAGATGTATAAAAAAGGAAACGGGTAAGCTGAAACACTTCCGTGAAAAAATGCAGCCAGAAGACTAAGCTGTGAGAAAACTGCAATGCATTTTAATGTCTACTTAAGGAATTAAGACATTATTTGGTAGCAATAGGAAGCCATTGTAGGTCATTCAATGAGTTAGCAACATGATCAAATAGCAATTAAAAAGAGTAAATTCATGGTGTGTTTAGGATAAATTAAAGCAAAAGAGGTAGAGTGCTGCTCAAAGGTTGTCTCTGAAGTTATCCTAATGAAAGTAGAGTTTGATCAAGAATTCTCTCTTGGGAGTGAGAACATTCCTAGGAGGTAGAATATCCTTTGCTTTGTACTTTCTCACACAGTAATTTGTAGTTTATGCCACACTGTATCATACTGTTTTAACATAAGGGTATGGATTCATACTTTCATGATGGTGTGCTGTCTTTAATTTAGAGCTTCACACGGTCTCTAGCACATCGCTGTGCAGCCAGGGAACAGCTATGCCAATTTGCCAAACCAGAACTACAGGAAAGAATGGCCTTTGAATTAAATAGAAAGACAGCACAATATCAAATGCAGTGTTAGCAATGGGAATGGAAGGCATGTTGCACAGTTTGCCAAAGAAAATTAATCTAATTAGAGATGAAATCGAATGAGGAAGTAGTTTGAATCAAACATCCTGGGTTTCAAGGCTGAAAGTCTGAGGGCAATAGTGATACCATTAACAAAAGAAAGAAACCTGAAAGCATAACCTCTTGTTGAAAGGACACCCTTTCTTTCCATTCTCCTTCCAAACAGACTGTTCAGAACAATATTTTGAGAGAGTTCTATCTTCTTTCCATAACTTTCACCTGATTTTCTTTGACTGATGCATATTTTTGAGATATCTAATACACAGAGCAAATAACTCATCATCTTTAGCAGTGTTTAAAAATAATGTAAGGTGATTAACATAACATAATAAAATAAAATAATTAAAAGTTAAAAAAATAATGAATCAATAAAGTATTTTTTATTTCCTTTAAGTCCTTGTGTCCACAGTCAGTTCCATTTCTTGCTCTGCATTTGTAATTCTATCTTTTTTAGGACAGGACATCATTTGGAACTGTCTGGTTTATCTTCTCTGGCATGCTTTGAATTATTCATTATTGCAATTGAGATCAATACATAAAGCTGAAAAAGATGTTTAAGGAGTTTCCTTTTAAATAAAATTTAGTAAAATTGAATCTATCATGTTTAAAGTCATTTTAATTGCTTAAACAAAAATACTGATATAACTCCAAATAATAATGAAAATAAAATATTTAGTGTTTAGAATATTTCAGCTAAGGTTCAAAGTATTTTATTTTTGTAAAGATTTTATTTATTTATTTGACAGAGAGAGGGACAGCGAGAGAGGGAACACAAGCAGGGGGAGCAGGAGATGGAGAACAGGCTCCCCACTGAGCAAGGAGCCTGACGTGGGGCTCCATCCCAGGACCCTGGGATCTTGACCTGAGCCAAAGGCAGCTGCTTAACCGACTGAGCCACCCAGGTGCCCCTCAAAGTATTTTAGATATATTAATTAATTTTATCATTACAACATCATTAAGCAGTTGGGAATATCGCTATGCACATTTTACCTATGAGAAAATGGAGAGGTAGGTGTTATAACTCAAGCAATGGCAGAAGGTTAATAAGGGAATATTTAACTAGAGACACTCCTTGCCACACACACACTCATATTGCTTGACCCAAACAGAGTTGTAATTATGTTTGTATTTCACTTCCCAGTGTTTATTTTAATTTTCAGTATGTTTTTTTAATAGTTCACAATATATAGGCTTTTGTGTAATGGTATATAAGATTCATATTTATTTTGGACTGAGGATATTATATCTAATCAAGTTCATATTTCAAAAGCATCTTTGCCATTCTGATATGGGCTCTACTATTATAACACATATGTTGAATTGCGTGGTTATTATGTCTTTTGGATGATTTTAATTACCATAAACTTATAGAAGAGGGAATATTGTGTTTGATTTCAGTATCTGATGCTATGTTCTTGTATCCGTATATCTCCATTTCCATCCTCTTCCCTTCTGCTTACAGATTTGGGAAATTTACAAATATGTGGTAATTAAAATTGTTAAAGTTGATAAAATTTATATATACAAGTATACACCATGTTATATAAAAATTATATATTTTTATAATTGTACATGGTTACCTTTTCTGGTATTCTTTAGCAGATTCAAGTTATTATCTGGTGTCATTTCCTTGTAGTTTGAAGCAGTTTTTTAGTATATCTTTTAAAATAGATTTGTTAAAAATTCAGGGTATCTAATGAAATCTGGAAATATCTATATTTCCCGTTTAGTTATTTTTTATGTTTTTGAAAGTGTGGTTTTGCTAGGTAAATAATTCTTGACAGTTGAGTTTGCTATTTTTTTAGTTCCTTGAGGTGAAGATTAGGTTATTGATTTCAGATGTTTCATTTCTTAAAGGCCTTACAGGCTAAATATCCTTTAAATCCATTTTGGTCAAAGTCCCTCAATTTTGCTCTGTTGTGTTTTCATTTTAATTCATTACAAAATATTTCCTAGGTTCTGTTGTGACTCTTTTATCCATTTGTTTTTTAGGAGTGTATTTTTTAATTGTGATTTATTTGTAAATTTCCGAAATTTCCCTCTGTTGTTGATTTGGACTTTAATTCCACTGTGCTTGGAGAACATACTTTGTATGATTTCATTCCTTTTAAATTTAGCAAGGATGGTTTTATGGTCCAGCATATGGACTATCCTAGAGAATGTTTCAATATGCCCTTGAGAAGATGTATTCTGCTATTTTTAGGTGTTCTATAGATTTCTGTTATATATAGTTAATTGATAGAGTTATTCAGTTCTTCTATGTATTATCTGATTTCCTACCTAGTTTTCTATACCTTATTGATGAGAATATGAAGGTCTCTATCCTTATTTTTTTGTTGTTGTTAATTTATTTAAGTAATCTCTACACCCAGCATGGGGTTCAAACTCACGGGCCTCAGATCAAGACTCACATGCTCTACCAACTAAGCCAGCCAGGTGCCCCTGAAACTATTATTTTTAAGTGATCTATTTATCTCTTCAATTCTGTTAGTGTTTACTTCTTATGTATAGGAACTCTGTTTATTTTTCTTTGTTTTGTTTCATTTTTGTGCACATATATTTACAATCATATTTTCCTGAAACAAAAATGACACTTTTATTATTATAAAATGTTTGTCATTTTTTCTAGGATCATTTTTTGCTTAAATTATATTTATTTGACTTTGGTCATTCCAGCTCAATTATGAGTGCTGCTTGCATAGTATATTTTTTCTGTCCTCTTACTTTCAACCTACTTTTAACTTATTTATCTCCAATTTTGTTTATTTATTTTTGTCCAGTTTGACAATCTCTGCCCTTTGATTGGAGCATTTAATCTATTTACATTTATTGTTGTTATTAATATGATTGGAGTGTATAATTATTTTTGCTATACATTTTCTGTATGTCTCTTAGCTCCTTTATTTCTCTATTCTCTTCTCTACTGCACATTTTGTGATGAAGGAATATTTCTTGCTTTATCATTTATCTCTGTTTATTTTTAATTTTTTCTTAGTGTTTGATCTAGGGGTTAAAATATACATCTTTAATATTCAGAATCTACTTCAGATAATATTCATTTGGTTTCAGGAGAGTACAATAACTTTGCTCTAATATTATTCATTCACTCCAATCTGTATGCTTGTGTGTGTGTGTGTGTGTGTGTGTTTAAATTTTTTTACTGTATTCAGCATTTCTTTTTCCATGTACCATTTCCTTTCTGCAGTACAGCCCCTTCTTTGTGCTGTTATTTATTATTATATAAACAATAACAATATAACTATATATAGTCTTACACATAAATAATCTTACATATTATAAGTCCAACAGTAAAATCTTATAATTGTCTTTAATGAACTTGTTTTTGAAAACTTAGGTAAGAGAAAAAAAGTAGCAAAAATATTTAATTATTTATGTAATCTTTTATATTTACCTACATAACTGTCTCTTTTTAAAGACTTAAATGAAATTGTTTATTTGTAATAGGCACATGGGTAAACAACCTACAAAATTATCTTAAGATCACTCTTTATTTCTTCATATGGATTTGAATTACTGCATGGTATCACTTTCTTTCAATTGGAAGACCTTCTTTTGGTATTTCTACTATGATTTTTTTTTAAGCTTGTTAAGGGAATGTCTTTATTTTGTTATCATTTATGAAAGATTGTTTGCTTGAAATAGGATTATTGATTGGCAGATGCTTTTTTACCCAGTGTTTTCTTGTTTGGGTTTTTTTTTTTTTTTTTTTTTGCTTTTTTGTTTGTTTTTTGAACAGACAATTTTCAATAACCATTCCAGTGCCTCTGGTCTCCAGTGTTTCAGATGAGAAGGCAGCTCTTAATCCTATTACACTTCCTTGTATGTAATGAGTTGTTTCAAACATCATTCTTTGTGTCTGGCTTTCAGGAATTGAATTGTGAAGGTGTCAGTGAATCCCTTTGTCTTTTTCCTACTTACATTACAAGAAGATTATTATATTTCATCCATTTTGAAAGGTGGCCATCATTTCTTCAAATATTTTTTCTGCTTCTTTCATCTTCTGTAATTCCTATGATGTGTATGTTTGTACATTTGATGCTGTCCCTCAGGTCTCTGACTCACTATTCTTTTTTATTTCTATGATTTTTTCTTCAAATTAGATCATTTCTGTTGATTCATCTTCAAGGTTACTAATTCTTCTTTCTCCCTCTGCATTCTGCTGATAAAACTCACTAGCAAACTCTTCTTTACAGTTTTTATACTTTTCAACTTAAGGATTTCTTTTTCATAATTTCTAACTTTTTCTAATTTCTATTTTTTGAGTCATTCCTTTAATTCTTTAAATATGGTTTCCCTTAGTTCTGAGAGCATATTTACAATACTTACTTTGAAGTCTTTTCAGTGTTCATCATCTGAGCCACTCAGAAATAGTTTCTATTAGTTGCTTCTTTTTTTTTTTTCATTCTGTACTTGGATCTCAATTTCTTGTTCCTTTGCATACCTCCTAAGATTTTGTTGAAAACTGGACATTTTAGATAATATGTTATGACAAATATGGATACAAATTCTCTGGGAAGTGTAAGAAAGGGAACATATTTTGTTTTGCTTTTTTTTGTTTTTTTTTTTCCTATTCGATTGGATGCAGGTCCTGATAATTCTGCTTAGTTTTGTTTTCCTATGTTTTGTTATTATCTTGACTTCCTAGGAATGCCACCCTTTGCTGATGAATCTTCACGTGTTTTCGAAAACACATTTGAAAGTTCAAGAAGCTTGCAATCTACCCCTGCTTTTATTTTCTATTCAGTCAGAGAGAGATGCATATACTTGGGGAGGGAGAGTTTTCCTGATACCATTTGAGTGTATGCAAAGTCTTGTGCAAGAACACAGCCTTCCAAACCACCAGATACGTGTGAAACTTTGTCAAGGCATACTACAGGTGTCTCATTCTTTGAATATGCCTATTAAATTTCTGCCTGTTTTGCTGGTCTGTCACTTGTCCCAAGCAGTATCGCAACCACAGCCTAACTGTGGTGTTGCCTTTCCAATCTTATTTTCCACAAGAGTTTCTATTATTTCTGACAATGTTCCTGGGAATAGTTTTTCCCCCGACTCCACACCAAATCAAATACATCCTCTGTGGCAGTACAACTGCCTGTCCTCCCAGACTGTCCAGCCTTTTGGTAGAACTGCAGTGCTGGGTTGGGTATTATATAATTATATAATACCCATCTCATATATTTCCCAAAAGCCAAGAAAAGGAAGATAAACCATAAGTAAAAACATTTTTAACCTCTTTACTTTGGGTTTTTTTTTTGCTTTCTTACAAAAATTATTTTTCTTTTTTTTTTTTTAAGATTTTATTTATTTATTTGAGACAGAGAGAATGAGAGAGAGCACATGAGAGGGGGGAGGGTCAGAGGGAGAAGCAGACTCCCTGCCGAGCGGGAAGCCTGATGCGGGACTTGATCCAGGGACTCCAGGATCATGACCTGAGCCGAAGGCAGTCGCTTAACCAACTGAGCCACCCAGGCACCCCAAAAATTATTTTTCTGCTAATAAATTTATCAGCAATTTATTATTATTATTATTCTTAAATGATACTGGTATTCTGTCCATAATAATTTCTTCTTAAATGTATCTATATCCTTAAAGGAAACAAAACACGCTAGATATAAAGAACTTAAAAAAGGAATAGTAACAGCAAAAAGGAAAATAAATCTTGAGTTATAAAAAAGAAGTTCTAATGACAGAAGAGAGGTTTGAATATAATACTTTGCTTAGGGTATATCTCTATATATCTTAATCTAATGTTCTTGCTAATGATAAGAGTAAGGTAAAGTGTAAGTTATTTTCCATTGTTTGCTTTTTATGTACACTTTTGTTAAAGAAATGGATTTGGGGCAGCACTCTTTGCCAAGTTTAAGAATCATTTACTAGTTCTGTAACTTTATATAGATGGCTTTGTCTCTTTTTATTTAATTATGGTAAGAACACTTAACCTGAGAACTACATTTTAAGTGCTCAATACAGTTTTATTATTAACCCATAGATGCAATGTTGTACGGCAGATCTTTAGAATGTACTCATCTTAACCGAAAACTATATACCTAGTGGACAGCAACCCCCCCATTTTTTCCTTCTCCCAGTCCCTGGCAACCATCGATCCACTCTGTTTCTAGGAGCATGACTATTTTAGATATATCATATAAGTGTAATAAAGCAGTATTTATCTATTTGTGACTGGTTAACTTCAATGAGCATTATGTACTCCCAGTTCATCTATGTTATCCCATATGGCAGAATGTTCTTCTTTTTAAAGGCTGAATAATATTCTAACCCTGGGCCTTTGGTTTCTTCATTTCTAAATCAGGGATAATGGTAGTTTTATTACTGGATCATTGTAAATATTAAATGAGATATTGCATACAAAACCCTAGCACAAGCAATACTGAGGGCTAAAAAAGTGCCTGCTATTTTACTGCAAGTACTAAAGTCATTACTAGTTATATTATTGTGATAAGCTCATTTAGGTACGTTACAAACTCTCTAATCCTCAATCTATTGAAGTATAACAGGTTTCTGGCCAGTCTTGGTGTTTCTGGTGAATTTCAAAGGACCTAATGGTGTAGTTACAGAAATAGAACTCCACCAAGTCTGCAACCGAACACTGAGGAGAATGTTACGCTAAGAATTTTAACCCTGTGAGCTTGACCTTTGCTTCACCCAAATATGCAGTCAGCAATTCTCGACAGATAAGGCTGTTACTAATCAGTGGGACCTGGTGGGAAGGAGACAGGTGTGCCTAGAAGAACTTAACATCTCTGTAACAATTGTAAAAAGGGGTTCTTGAAGGATCTCACTGGAATCTGGTCTTGACTAAGCTGTACTACTAACTCAGAGGCCCTACTTGCGGTTTAAAGATCAGATGTCTTAGTCTCTGATGTGGGGGATACTATGCATTCTGCCATGTGTAGTTAAGGCTGTGTGTTGAGTTGAATCTTTCAGCTACATTGATCCATGCATTTTATTTAATGTCTCGTGTTTTAGGTATTTTGTATTTCTTTAATTCTGATAGTTACATAGTATTTACTTTCCAAACTGTAAATGTAAACAAATGAAGAATTTAAAGAAAAACTATATATATATATATATATATATATGAATAAAAATAGGCATCAGTAAGAGACTGTCCTATGGAAGCTATTTTCCCTCATGCTCATGATTCTGAGCTACACAACAAAAGCCACCTGTTTGTTGTTATTTTTGTCTCCAAGACTATCTTTCATCTTTTGATTATTTTCAATACAACATATCATTGAAAGACTAAGAATAGCTGCATCAGTGAACACTATATAAACTCATTGTTGAATGAATGTTTGATTAGTCTCATGCATTTTAACCATAGAGCTAACATAACTGAGAGTCTTAATTCTCCTTAACCTTGACATCACTGCATTTCTATGAATTTTTCTTATTTGCAGGATGTTTTAAAGGTGGTTTTAATCAGCAGTAAACTCTTCCATTAAAATGTACCTAGTTAAAATGTTGCCCAGACATTGCAAATTGCTCATAGGTATCTTTAATATCACGATGATGAGCTGTGATAGTGTTTGTGTGGGAATTAGAGACACTTGTATATTCACAGTAAGAAATAAAGTAAAAAAGATAGGGTCATATTTTACACCTATACATGGTATTTTGGAAATATCTCTAATTATGCAAATCATGTGGTACCTAAAATATATAAGTAAAACCAACTTTTAAAAGGAAGTCTATATTTCTAATTTGATCACAAGCTCTTGATCATGGACCACACCGTTCATAATGTTTCCCCCGTAGTGTCAATAACAAAACACCAAGAAAAGGATTAAAGACATGAAATGGATATTTTTTTATTCAACAAATATTTAATAAGCATATGCCATATTCGTGATACTGTGCTAGGATCTATTGCAATTCAAAGATGAGTGCAACAGACCTTAATCTATGATCTTTCATCTCCCTGCCCTACCTCTGTACACTACTTTTTGATGCTGGGGACAGGATTCCGTGAACACATTTCGCTTTGGCCGACTGGCTCCCTGTTAGGCTCAGCTAAGAAGGGGCTGCCTTTTTCCTTTTTTCCTGCTTTTCTTACCAGCGTTATCCCAATAGTGCTTCTTCATACCAACAGCATTCTGTTTTGGTTTGGTTTTTTAAATCATTTTATTTTATTTTTTCATCATGATAAGTGTACTCTTTAATCCCCATCCCCTATTTCTACCATCCCCCCACCTACCTCCCCTCTGGTAATTAGCAGTTTGTTTTCTATCATTAGGAGTCTGCTTCTTGGTTTGTCTCTCTCTTTTTTCTCCTTTGCTCCTTTGTTTTGTTTCTTAAGTTCTACATATTAGTGAAATCACATGGCATTTGTCTTTCTCTGACTGGACTTATTTCAATTAGCATTATACCCTATCCGTGTTGTTGCAAATGGCAAGTTTTCATTAGTTTTATGGCTGAGCCATATTCCACTGTATGTATGTGTGTATGTATTCATTTATCTATTGACTCTTGGGTTGCTTCTACAGTTTGGCTATTGTCCATAGCGCTGAAATAAGCAGAGGGATTCATATGTCTTTTCGAATTAGTGTTTTCATATTCTCAGTAAATACTCAGTAGTTCAATTAGTGGACTGTATGGTAATTCTAATTTTAATTTTTTGAAGTACCTTCATACTGTTTCCACAGTGGCTGCACCAGTTTGCATTCCCACCAAGAGTGCTCGAGTGTTCCTCTCTCTCCTCATCCTCACCAACATTTGTTTCTTCTGCTTCTGATGTTAGCCATATCACCTCACAGCCAGTGCGAGGTGCTATCTCATTGTAGTTTTGATTTGCATTTCCCTGATGAGTGATGTTGAGCATCTTTTCATGTGTCTGTTGGCCATCTGTTATGTCTTCTTTGAAGAAATATCTGCTCATGTCTTCTGCCCATTTTTAATTGGATTATTTGTTTTTAGGGGTATTGAGTTGTATCAATTCTCTATATATTTTGGATGCTAACATTTTATGGGATATGTCATTTGCAAATATCTTCTCCCATTCTGTAAGATACCTTTTGGTTTTATTGATTTTTCATACTAGGTTTTTCATAAATGGCCTTTATCATGTTGAGATATGTTCCCTCTAAATATGTTCCTTATTTCCTTTGCTGTGCAAAAATTGCTTATTTTAATGTAGTCCCAATAGTTTATTTTTACTTTTATTTCTCTTGCCTCAGGAGACATAACTAGAAAATGTTGCTACAGCAGATATCAGAGAGATTACTGCCTGTGCTCTGTAAAGGTTTTTTATGGTTTCAGGTCTCACGTTTAGATCTTTAATTCATTTATTTTTGTGTATAGTAAAAGAAAATGGTCCAGTTTCATTCTTTTGCATGTAGCTGTCCAGTTTCCCCAACAGCATATGTTGAATAAATTTTTCCATTATATATTCATTCCTCCTTTGTCAAAACTTAATTGACTAAAAAAAAAAAGAAAGTCACGGTTTATAAAAAAAAAAAAAAAAAGCAACATATTTCTGCATTTGTATCCTGTGGCTTTACTGAATTTATTTATCAGTTCCTGTAGTTTTTTGGTGGAGTCCTTTAAAGTTTTCTAAATATAGTATCATGTCATCTGCAAATAGTGAGTTTTACTTCTTCCTTACCAATTTGGATGCCTTTTATTTCTTCATGTTGTCTGATTGCTGTGGCTAGGACTTTCAGTACCATGTTGAGTAGAAGTGGCAATAATGGACGTCCTTGTCTTGTTGCTGACCTTAGGAGAGAAGCTCTCAGTATTTTACCATTGAGTATGATATTAACTGTGGGTTTTTCATACATAGCCTTTGTTATGTTGAGATATGTTCCCTCTAAACCTACTTTACAGAGGGTTTTTATCATGAATGGATATTATACTTTGCCAAATGCCAAATGCTTTTTCTGCATCTATCGAAATGATCATATGGCTTTTATCCTTTCCCTTATTGACGTGATATATCACATTGTTTTGCGAATATTGAACCACACTTGCATCCTGGGAATAAATTCCCCTTGGTCGTGGTATATGATTTTTGTAATGTATTGTTGGATTCGGTTTGCTAATATTATGTTGAGGATTTTTGCATCTATATCCATGAGCGATATTGACCCTCGGTTCTCTCTTTTTTTTTTTTTAAGATTTTATTTATTTATTTGAGAGAGAGAGATAGCAAGAGCAGGAACACAAGCAGGGGGAGTGGGAGAGGGAGAAGCAGGATTCCTGCCGAGCAGGGAGCCCGATGTGGGACTCGATCCCAGGACCCTGGGATCATGACCTGAGCCGAAGGCAGACGCCCAACAACTGAGCCACCCAGGCGCCCAGTTCTCTTTTATTGTGTGTGGTATCTCCATCTGGTTTTTGTTTAAGGGTGAATCTGGCCTCATAGAATGAATTTGGAAGTCTTCCTTCTTGCACTTTTTAAAATAGTTTGAGAAGAATGGGCATTAATTCTAATTTAAATGTTTGGTAGAATTCACCCGTGAAACTGTCTGGTCCTGGACCTTTGTTTTTTGGGAGTTTTGATTACCGATTCAATTTCATTGCTAGTGATTGGTCTGTTCAAATTTTCTATTTCTTCCTGCTTTAGTTTTGGTAGGTTATATATTTCTAGGAATTTATCCATTTCTTTTATGTTGCCCCATTTTTTGGCATGTAGGTTCTCACAATATTCTGTTACAGTTGTTTGTATTTCTATAATACTGGTTGTTATTTCACCTCTTTCATTAGTAATTTGCTTATTTGGGTTATTGATTTATTTATATGTCTTGCTAGAGGTTTATCAGTTTAGTTAATCTTTTCAAAGAACAAGTTCCTGGTTTCATTGATCTCTTCTATTGCTTTTTTAGTTTCTATATCATTTATTTCTGCTCTAATCTTTATTATTTCCTCCCTTTCATGGGTTTTGGTTTTGCTTTTTTTTCTAGCTCCTTTAGGTGTAAGGTTAGATTATTTATTTGAGATTTTTCATGCTTCTTGAGGCAGACCTGTATTTCCATAAGCTCACCTCTTAGAACCACTTTTGCTGCATTTGAAAGATTTTGGATTGTTGTGCTTTCATTTTCATTTGTTTCCATGTATTTTTTTGATTTCTCCTTTGATTTCTTGGTTAACCCATTCATTTTTTAATAGCATGTTATTTAACTTCTGTGTACTTATGCTCTTTACAGATTTTTTCTTGTGGCTGATTTCCAGTTTCCTAGTGTTGCATTGAGAAAAGATGAATGGTGTGCCTTCGATTTTTTTGTTTTTTGTTTGTTTGTTTGTTTGTTTGTTGAAATTTGTTTTGTGGCCTAATATGTGGTCACTTCTGGAGAATGTTCTGGGTATACTTGAAAAGAATATGAATTCTGCTGTTTAATGATGGAATGTTCAAATATAACTGTTAATTCCATCTGGCCCAGTGTCATTCAAAGCCATTGTTTCCTTGTTGATTTTCTGTTTGGATGATCTGTCCTTCTAGGTAAGTGTTGTGTTAATTTTCTCTATTATTATTGTATTACTATTGATTATTTCTTTTATATTTGTTATTAACTGTTTTATATATTTGGATGCTCCCATATTGGGTGCATAAATATTTACAATTGTTATATCCTCTTGTTGGATTGTCTCCTTTATTATCATATAGTGTCTTTCTTTGTCACTTGTTATAGTCTTTGTTTTAAAGTCTATTTTTTCTAGTATATATATTGCTACCCAGGTTTCTTTTGGCATCCAGTTGCATGATAAATGTTTCTCCATCCCCTCATTTTCACTTTGCCGATATCCTTAGATCTAAAATGAATGAGTCTCTTGTAGGCACCATATTGATGGATTTAATTTTTTTTAATCCACTCTGTCACACTATGTTTTTTAATTGGAGCATTTAGTCCATTTACATTCAGAGTAATAATTGATAGCATTCTGTTTTAATAGCAACATTAGGTTTCAGTCTTTAGTTTTACCAGTGATTTCAAAGCCAGAATTATCTTGTCCCCTAAGAAATATCAGTACCTGCTGCATGGAGTACACTTTCTAAATTCCTGGATTTCAGCTCCACAGAGTTTTTCCTCCAAGTTCTTAATGATTAGTATTAGTTAAGCAGTGTCCCTTCACAAAGGTCTCCATATAAGTTCCATGTGTCTCTTACTCTAAGATACCAACTTTTAATATTTTCAACCTTTCCCCTTTGTTCCCTCACCCTCCATTGTGGCTGCTTCCTGCAGTAATTACCTGCAAGATATTTTGTTGATTTCCTTTCCTCATTCCTTAGTTAACAATTCTTTTTTTTTTTTTATATTTTTATTTATTTATTTATTTATTTATTTATTTATTTATTTATTTATTTTTAAAGATTTTATTTATTTATTTGACAGAGAGAGACACAGCGAGAGAGGGAACACAAGCAGGGGGAGTGGGAGAGGGAGAAGCAGGCTTCCTGCTGAGCAGGGAGCCCAACAATGGGGCTTGATCCCAGGATGCTGGGATCATGACCTGAGCTGAAGGCAGACGCTTAATGACTGAGCCACCGAGGCACCCCTTTAAATACTTTTATTGTGGCAAGAGTATATAACATAAAATTTACCATTTTCATCATTTTAAGTTATACAGTTCAAGTGGCATTAAGTACATTTATATGTATTTAATGTTGTGCAAACATGACCACTATTTATCTCCAGAATTTCTCATCGGAAACTGAAACTTTGTACCCCTTATAGCAATAATTCCCTTTCCTCCCCTCCCTGTAGTGCCTGGCAACCACTATTCTATTCTTTGTCCCTATGAATTTGACTAATCTACATACCTTATTTAAGTGGAATCCTCCCATATTTGTCTTTTTGTGTCTGGCCTATTTCACATGGTATAATGCCTTTAAAGTTTATCCATGTTGTTACATTATGTTAATAATACTTTATTTTAAATTATCTTTGTTAAAATAACAAGTATGTTTTGTGTTTCCTGACTTGACCCTGACCAGTATAGTAACTCACATAATGTATGCTTTACTAGCTGAAAAGCAGTTCTGGATAAAATTCTGGATATCAATTCCAGATAAAAAGTTAAGGGAATTCTTTTCTTTTCTTTTAAGATTTTATTTATTTATTTGTCAGAGAGAGAGAGCTCACAAGCAGGGGAAGCGGCAGGCAGAGAGAGAAGCAGGCTCCCTGCTGAGCAAGGAGCTTGATGTGGGACTTGATCCCAGGACCTGGAATTAGGACCTGAGCCGAAGGCAGACGTTTAACCACCTGAGCCACACAGGCATCCCAAGAGAATTGTTTTCTTTCTTTCTTTTTTTTTTTTTTAATTTTTATTTATTTGAGACAGAGAGAATGAGAGAGAGAGAGAGAGCACATGAGAGGGGGGAGGGTCAGAGGGAGAAGCAGGCTCCCTGCCGAGCAGGGAGCCCGATGGGGGACTCGATCCCGGGACTCCAGGATCATGACTGAGCCGAAGGCAGTCGCTTAACCAACTGAGCCACCCAGGCGCCCCCCAAGAGAATTGTTTTCAACAAACAAATTTGTCCATAAGAGTCAGTTATGTAAAGTATCAGTCACACAGCACTTCCAGAAGAAGTCCCCTCTATCTGACCCACAACATTTTGAAAGCAACTTTAATTCTCACAGGGAAGGGAATGGGTCTTAACATTTTTCATGATATTGTACCACAAGTTTGATTTATTTAACTTTGTTTAAAGTTAAACATTAACTAAGTCTCATATTTTCATATAAATCCAGATTAAGATGCTCATATTTTATGAGGTAGATGGACAAGAGATAAATGGAGTGAGAAATGTGACATAGCTGGGCTGGAAGGGAAGATTCTATTGTTTGTAGCTTTGGCTCACCTTATGAGTGGGTAGCTGACAGCCAGCTTTGCTATGCTTTCTTTTACATCCTCAGATGTTTTATGTTTTATGATAGCTTTCTAAGAGTTATTTATATAACAGTCTTTCTTTGGATACACCTATAGGGAAATTTAGGGCAGAAAGTGCAAAAGGAAATGCTTCCATTAAGTCTAATTACTTGGTCATAGGTAGATGCTTCAGGGCCTGCTTATATAGTGTTAGGTCTAAGAAAACCTATGAGTAGCTCTCTCCGTATTGGGATCACTTAGCCATATTCCATTGTAAAATTATAACTTGTGCCTCTGAGATTTATCCACTAGCCATTAAGCTTCTGTTCTTGGTATGAAGGGGGACTGTAGATTATTGGAAATAAACTAAACCAAATAGGAAATAAGGCCTGGAATAATAACCTGAATGGTGCCCTAGTGTCCTGAATAAAGAGCCTCATCATCCCAAGAAGTCATTATTCACCAGAGGCATTTCTGTGATCATCAATGAGACCATAAGATGGAGAACTTAGCTAAAGATTAGGCTAATTATTTTTTTTCTACTTCATCTCTCCTGAGTTTAAACCATTTTCCCTTGGAAGTTATATGTTGTTACTGTTTTATAAAGTCATAATTAAATAATTTGAAAAGTGTTATAGTACTATACATAACTACAGATGATGTATTTATCAGCCAAATTAAAAAGTTTATAATTCCCTTATCTCCTTCCTTCTTCACAATTTTAAACTGATTTTACTGGCTAGAATCTTAAGAACCATCTGGGCTTTCTGCCAAAATTTGGTGCTACTGGAAAGCTGATTAAAATTTCAACATTATATTTAAATGAAATATTCATTATTTTATCTACGTGTACAGACAGTATTGCTGCCTAAATTTATTTAGCAACAGAAAAAAAATGGTCTTAAAAAAGAAAGGACTTACACTTTCACCTGACTTAAAATTCATATTTATTATAGAAATATATAGTTAAGACTTAAGTAAATTTTTAATAGAAATAGTCATCTTTTTTTCAGTTAAAGTTATTTGAAAAAGTATTAGTTTAAGAACATATTTGCTTTTTAAAGTCAGAACTGAGGAATGGTGTGTATTCTATGTATTAATATTATAATCCATTAAGGGACTTGAGTGCAATTGTCTAAGGCACTTTAAAATCTAATGTCTGAGAATGCTTAATTGCTGTAAGTAACCTCAGTTTTTAATCTTAGAATTCACTAAAGATTATAATATTTCATAATTAAGCTTTAAACAAGTAAAAATTGTGTACTGCTTATTTTGTATTTCTGTTTTAGATACAATATATTGACTAACCTGTAGCTGTCCTTTCCCTACCCCCAACCACCCCCAGATCCCTTCTTTCTTATCAACAGAATTCAATTATGTTTAGGTAAACCATGTGCCCAAATTTCCAAGATAACCATTATCAGTTAAGCCAGTCATATTAATTGCATTACCTTTTGCCAAATATGTTTTTATCCAACTTCCTCCAACTGGGGCTACTATATGACTCATGTCTAGCCAAAGAAAGGGAAAGAATGGCTAAAATCTCCTGAGAAAGTCTCACTGAAAAACAAGGAAACAAAGAAAAAAAACCAACAAAACCTTTGACCTCTGCCTCTTCATATTTGGGATGCTAGTAATAATAGATTACATCTGCAGATGTGATAGCCATCTTGCAACTGTTATAAAGACTAAAGCCAAGACACTGACAAGGGAAAGGAGAAAGTTGGAAAGAGCTGGGTTTTTGCTGATATGTTTGAGCTGCTGTTTATAGCCTGGATTGGCTGTCTCTCTACCTCTCGGGTCAACGAAGTGTTCTGCTATTTTACAGCTTAATTTGCAAGATTTTCTATTGCAGCTAAAACATTTCTAACATTAAATTACTTTCCAATTAACTAAACTGGAAAAAAACTCATTTTTATAAATATTAATTGAAAAAACTGGATTTTCCCTTATATCCCATAAAATATGTATACCTGTAATCTCTCTTGAGAGAATACATGCACTCACTTGCATGTAGCATATATATTTCAAGAATATTTTGTGCTAGTAATTTATTTACACACTTATTGCCAATAGAATTAATTTTGAAAAATTTTGATAGAATTTATATATCTGATAGTATATCAGCCCGATATTATTGGTATATATTAATTAATACAACAAAACAAAGAATACATATAAAGAACCTGAAATAATTATAGTTAGCCTCTCCTTTATTTGTAAAATTGAATGAAATGTTGAAAATATTTATCAGACATATATTTATGTATTTTATTTCAAGTCTGAATTTTATATATTTATAATCATTTTAGGTGTGCAGTATGCTTATCCCATAGTAATATCCAAGTTCATTAAACATGTAAATCTCATCACCCAGGAAATATGAACTTTAAATCTTATAGAATAAATACATATATGTGAGTTTTGTGTCATGAAGATGATATTTGTAAGGTTTAAAACCTTTTTTTTTTTTTAAAGATTTATTTTTATTTATTTATTTGAGAGAGAGGATGAGAGGAGAGAGAGAGCACATGAGAAGGGGGAGGGTCAGAGGGAGAAGCAGACTCCCCGCCAAGCAGGGAGCCCGATGCGGGACTCGATCCAGGGACTCCAGGATCATGACCTGAGCCGAAGGCAGTCGCTTAACCAACTGAGCCACCCAGGAGCCCCAAAACCTAATTTTTTGCTAAAGAATTTATTTAACCCATTATTCATGCTACACATCAAACATTTAAACAAATTTTATTCTAGTTACCGATGAAAGCCAATATTAAAATGTTTGGAAGAATGACTTATCAGAAAGAAAATAACCAACTATTTAAATAATGTCTTTTGGGGACATTTCAGTGATACAGAAAGTTTAATTATGACTTGGGCCTTCACGTATTCCAAAATGAACCAACAAAAATAAGAGTAAGAACAAAATTTCACCAAAATTAAAGTGATAGCTTGAAATCCTTAGAGTCATGGATGATTTTTAATACTCTTTTAAATAATTAGTTCTTAGCTTTAGGTGGGAGGAAAAAAAGAACACACCACACACATTAATTTTATTAAAATAGGTTTCCGTAGAATTTCTTCTATGTTGTTTTATTTGTATGATTTCAACGTGAACAAATTAAATTCACTACAGATTTATTTGACTTCAGTTAGACCAAGGATCTATAAACTGTTTTTCTGAAAAGGGTCAGATAATACATAGACTCTGTAGGTCATGAGGTCTCAATTACTCATTGCTGTACATAGTAGTGATATACAGCAACTAAATGAACGGATATAGCTGTTTTCTAATAAAACTTTATTTACAAAAAGAGGCAGCAGGCTGGATTTGCAGCATAGACTCTAGTTGTGACACCTCCTCAAATAGCAGTTCCTTGAGAGTTATTAACAAAATTAGGCTGACAAGGGGTTTTATTGTTTGTTTGTTTTGGTTGGTTTTGTTGTGGTGGTGGTTTGTTTTGTTTTGTTTTGTTTGGTAGAACAGGCCAGAAACTTGGAAAGAGGCGTGGAACTGAAATGATAGCAAATGACATGCTTTGAAAAATCCCCACCTAAGGTTTATAGAGTTTATAAAGTAACTTTTTTTTTCTTTTTTTTTTTAAGATTTTATTTATTTATTTGAGACAGAGAGAATGAGAGAGAGAGAGAGAGCACATGAGAGGGGGGAGTGGGAGAAGGAGAAGCAGGCTTCCCACCGAGCAGGGAGCCCGATGCGGGGCTCGATCCCGAGACTCCAGGATCATGACCTGAGCCGAAGGCAGTCGCTTAACCAACTGAGCCACCTAGGCACCCTATAAAGTAACTTTTTCAATAATGTTTCTATAAAAGAAGAAATTAGTCCTAAAATACATGGGGAATGACAAAGTTATAATAAATCCTGGGTGTTCTTTTTCAATCTATTTCTTCTTATTTTACATTTGAATCAGAAAACTAATTCATTTATACTTGAATATAGAATGGAGAAAAATAACCCAGTTGTACCAGTTGCTGTATGACAAATTACTCCAGTAAAACCACTGTCTTTTATTTTCTCATTCAGTGTCTGAGAGTGTGGGATCCAGGAGTAGCTTGGCTCCTCTACATTAATTCCGTTAACGTACAGTTGACCTAGGGTCATGATACTTTTACTTTTAAAGCACATGAAATATTTTAATTTATTTTAAAATCAGAAGAAAAGAGATAAATTGTAATGTATATTTATATATTTTATAACATTGTAGTCACTATATATAACTAAAATATCATTTTGAACAATTATGTAGGTTGATAAAACAAATGTACTACATACTTTTGTGCAAGGATCTTTTACTCTTCCCTCTTCTGTCTCATGTAGATATGAGATATAAATATAGGTATAGGGACGCCTGGGTGGCTCGGTCGGTTAAGTGTCTGCCTTCAGCTCAGGTCATGATCTCAGGGTCCCACGTCGGGCTCCCTGCTCTGTGGGGAGCCTGCCTCTCCCTCTGCCTGCCCCTCCCCCTGCTTGTGCTTGTGCTCTCTCTCTCTCTGTCAAATAAATAAATAAAATGTTTAAAAAATAAATAAATACATGAAGGTATAGAGACATATATAGAGAGAGATTGATGATACAGATATGGATGATATAGAGGTACATATACCATAATAGTACATAGAAATAGAGATGTAGATTTAGGTTTAGATAAAGATATATTTTGGGGCGCCTGGGTGGCTCAGTCGTTAAGCGTCTACCTTCGGCTCAGGTCATGATTCCAGGGTCCTGGGATCGAGCCCCGCATCGGGCTCCCTGCTCAGCGGGAAGCCTGCTTCTCCCTCTCCCACTCCCCCTGCTTGTGTTCCCTCTCTCGCGGTGTCTCTCTCTGTCAAAGAAATAAATAAAATATTAAAAAAAAAAAAAGATATATTTTAATGGAGAAAGGGGTGAACAAAGGCAAAATTGGAAATAGGTTAAAAGTTCCTAGGGCCCAGGAAAGTGATAATGCAGTAGGATGGCTCTGAATTCAGTCTGTCATGAGATTCTACAAGCTGTAGGCAGGAGCTGTAGTTTCTGAAACTTTGAGGGAGGCTGGAAGATCCACTCTCAACCAGAGTCTTCCTGTAGCTGTTGCTAGAGTCTTTGTTCCTCTCAAATTGGGCTGCTGTTCAAGATAATCTTTGCCCAAAGTAAGTGATCTCAAAGAAAAAGTATATGAGAGAGCAATCAAAACCGAAATCATACTGTCTTTTATAACCGAATCTTGACAGTGGCATACCCTCATTCTTGTCATATTCTACATTCTACAGTTCACACCATCCAACATTAGCCATGTTGGAGGGACTATAAGAGGGTGTGAATACCAAGAGGCAGAAATTACCAGGGGCCATCTTGGAGGCTGGCTACCACACCAAGGGAGTCAGGATGGCCAAGGGACATCATCTCCTGACAAACCATGTGGGTGAACCTCAGACAGGGTTGAGCTCACTAAATCTAAAACCTCAAGCCCAAACTTTGTTATGAAAAATCACTTGCAAATAATCTAATAAGTCAAAACTTTGTATATCTTAAATACCTAAGTTTAAGTAAAATAATATTATATAGTGGTTTAAAACTATCTCTGCTTACTACAGGTGTGTATCTCAACTGGTAAAGTTGTAATAAAATCCTGTCTATTGGGAATAGCCATTCCATATTATTTTGTAAGTTAAACATTTTAAATAGAAGAAAAATATATGTATCAGTGTTTGTATTTTTTGTTTTGTGTCTCACTAACTCAAATAAAGCAAAAAAATCATAAATAAGAATAAAAATTAAGATGAATGTTATATTATACTGTGATAGCTTCCTTTTTAAAAAAGAGATTCTTTGAAATTAAAACTTGATCTAATGTCAACACCTGGGTCTTCATCTCAATTCCTATAATTCCCAGTCTCTAACTCTGACTTTCCTATTGGTCTGTCTTACCTGGCAGATTTATCATTCTCTCTCAAGAGACTGCATATAGAGAATGCACTTCACCTGTCTCTCTTCATGAAGAAATGAAAATAAGTTGTCTGCTTCTAAATGAAACTGGGCATGCTTCTTTTTGTTTTTTGGGTTGGTTTTTTTTTTTTTTTTTTGGTCTTCTTCCTTTTTCTTTTTGCTGTAATTGCAGACTTCTTTGCTGCTGAGCTCAGATACTAAAAATCATTACTTCTTTTCTACCTAATAGAAAGTGTGTGTATCCCTTGGCTGCTCCAAGGGGACAAGATAAACACAGACAGGATAAAAAAAATTACTGGTCAGAACTGGAAGATGCTGACTCAGGTTTGTACCCATAGTGCAATAGCCATTGTTTCTTGAAATGCAGTTATATATAGACACCAGAATTAATCCTTTCCAGCATAAGCATTCAGAAATAAGAGTTGCAAACAGTTGATTATGAATATTCTCCCTGCAGTTTTTCCTGCTCATATCCTAAAAACTTTTACTTAATATAAAATCATTGATATATATGGCATGACTATTTAAAATGTTAAAGTCAGGGGCGCCCGGGTGGCTCAGTCGTTAAGTGTCTGCCTTCGGCTCAGGTCATGGTCCCAGGGTTCTGGGATCGAGCCCCACATCGGGCTCCCTGCTCAGTGGGAAGCCTGCTTCTCCCTCTCCCACTCCCCCTGCTTGTGTTCCCTCTCTCTCTGTGTCTCTCTCTGTCAAATAAAATCTTAAAAAAAAAAGGAAAAAAGAAAAGAAAATGTTAAAGTCATTTACATGGAATAAAATTAGCTTATGCCACAAAGGTACGTAAAAAATATTTGTTACCTTTCCCTATGCTTTTCGTTTCTTCATTACTTAAATAACTTCTGGTGGCATAAAATTTAATGGTTTTCTTTCCACAGAATTTTTTCATCCTATTATCATTTTCCCCACTCTTCCACTTCTGTACTTTATAAGTTAATTGATTTATTCATCAACTCATTCAACAATTCAACATCCACTAAATTTCAATAATATGAATGTAAACTATAGAAAATACAAATAGAAATAAGTCTTATGATTTCTATTCACATAGTTTCTCAGACTGATGTGCCTCAGCAATACTGACCCACCTGGGGTCAACTCCAACTGTTCCAGAGCTGATGTTTTTATATCCAAAGAATGACACAGTCTTGATTAAAGTTGACCACTTTAGGCAGTCAAGGGATCACATGTCTAAAATACTGCTTTAAACAATTTGTGTGTTGATAAGAACAAACGTAATACATACTTTTATGTGGGGATCTCTCACTCATCCATTTTTTGCTCCAATCACCTGTGCATTGAAATTACTAAAAGGTATAAATACCCTACCTATGTACAAAAAATAAGAGAATAAGGATAGCGCATTGTACGGGTGAGAAATTTATGTTCCTGTTGTTGATGATGATGTTTTCCTTAGTCAAATGCAGAAGGGCTAGAGAGGCCGTACATTTAACCTACAATTCCACTTACTGAGAAAACAGCAAGAGGAGAATACTAGCAGGAGCTAGCTAATGCCGCCTAATTGGAGGAGTAAGAACAAGCCACAGCACAGATGGGGAACAAACCACTTGGGTCAATTTTTATACTGCAAATCAACAGCTTTGAGAAGCAGCTGTGCTGGAAGAAGCCTAGGGTATTTTGCAATGCCTAAACCAAGTAGAAAGCTGGTATTTCCACGGCTCCTCCCCTCCTAAGGCACCAAGCAAAGCTGGGAAGACCAGGAAGAGGAAAGCCTTATAAATGTTATAGAGGAAGGACAATAAAAAATGGTGCTGAAATTAAAGCCTTGGTAGTAGCACTTCAACTAATCAGTAAGCCAGATAGGAAAGTGTATTTCTAAAATTTGGCAGCTCTGTCTCTGTACTCCTCAGGGCTGCTGGATCACTGAACTCAAAATGTCTGTTCTAATCAACCAGCGCTTCTGCCTGACATGTGTTGTAGGATATATTTCAGGTTAGTTTGAGGTTTTCATACTTATTATTTTTTTTATTTTCCCACCTTGATGTTTAATTCAGTTGAATCAATTTTTAAACCAAATGCGTTAAATATAGGCTAAAATTTTTGTAGATGTTTTGAGAAAGAACAGAGTAGCATCAAAGAACAAGGTCTATATTGTCTCCCATCTTTTTTTTTTTTTTAAGATTTTATTTATTTATTTGAGAGAGAGAATGAGATAGAGAGAGAGAGCATGAGAGGGGGGAGGGTCAGAGAGAGAGGCAGACTCCCTGATGAGCAGGGAGCCCGACGTGGGACTCGATCCCGGGACTCCAGGATCATGACCTGAGCCGAAGGCAGTCGCTTAACCAACTGAGCCACCCAGGCGCCCTATATCGTCTCCAATCTTGGGCCCAGGGAAAGTCACCATCACAGGCCCAGTTGGTCTTTACCCCAATGTGGTGTAACATATGGCTCATGTAGGACTGATGGCTCTTTGTGGAAGCTGACTAAAGTATGGGGCTCCTTATCTTTACTGTCCAGTTTAAACAAGAGGATCAAGATGAAGTGCAATGATTTTTTCAACGAAGAGTGATAGAATGTCATGAGTAGCAAGTAGAGTTAAATATTGTCAAATTGGTTGTATGCAACATTTAAGATCATTTGTTGTGCTTTGATATCTTTAGCTGATAGATTGTTATACTAAAATATTAAGCTGTCTGTGTATGTGAGCTTTATTCCCAAAACTCATCATGCCAGATATAATACATTAGAGAAAATACATATATATTTTTTAATCGAATTGAATATGGCTTGGAACCTATGTGCTGACAGCCTTTTAGGAAAATCACCCACAGTCATTAGTGAGGCTTTGTGCACAAGAATCAAGGAGTCTTCAGTAATGCTTAGAAACTGAATAAAGTGTCTTTATTCCTTAGCTTATCATGGTTGTCTTTATTCTAATTTTCCAGATTATAAGGACTCTTGAATTTTTTTTAGTTCTTCTTCTTATAAGTCAGACTTTGGCTTGGAAGCCTTTGCTAATAGTGGGAGCCATGGAGTCCAAGCTCTGGGTTTCTTAAGGACACCACTCAGATATTTTCATCCTACTCTGCCTAAGGGAAGCAAGACACAGTGTAGTTTCCACATTGGCCTCTCTCTGGAGTCGTGGGAAATCTCCCTTCACTTTCTCACAAATTTAAAAGCCATCCACCTGTTTCTCTTCTATATTAACAAGATACCCTCAGGAACATCAAGCACCTGGAAATAAAAAAAAAAAAACAAAAACAGGCAGGTAGTTGTACTCATGCTCCTCTTATGTAGCCTAGCAACACAAGTCTCTGCAGGGCCAGGGAAACCAACCGTCTCACTACCTACCTGAAAGGGGAAAAGGGAGTGTTAGGGAGAATAAAACACAAGTTAATCTCGATAAATTATCCTGCCCCACTTGGATCTTTAAAAAAATCCCATTGGGGTTTATTTAAATTTTAGCTGGATCTTAGACTCGATTTGTTAGTATTTTATTTACACAATAAAAGATAACATAATTGTTTATGACCGTGATGTATGTTTCTTGAAAGATTGTAACAGCTCACCTATTAGATGTTGAGTCTGATGTTTTTGGTTTTTTTTTAAGATTTTATTTATTTGCAAGAGAGACAATGAGAGACAGAGAGCATGAGAGGGAGGAGGGTCAGAGGGAGAAGCAGACTCCCTGCTGAGCAGGGAGCCTGATGTGGGACTAGATCCCTGGACTCCAGGTTCATGACCTGAGCCGAAGGCAGTCGCTTAACCAACTGAGCCACCCAGGCGCCCGAGTCTGATGTTCTTATTACATGTGATTCATTGGTGAATTATGATTATAATAATTATAACCTTAATAAGATCATTAAATAAATGCCTGTGTGTGCCAAAATTATATCAGGAGATTTACATTCATTATCTCATTAACTCTCAACAATGCTGAAGTATTATTATTCCAATATTTCATATTAGGCTCAATTATTTTAAATTCACATAGATAGTAAGTAGAGGGACCTTGAGTCCTGGGTAGCTTCTCAATGGCATCAATTTTGCTGGTGATCCAAATAAGACTGGTTTTCTTTGCATTGAAATAAGGAAAAAATGTAAATTAAATGGCGTATTGTTCTCTCCTTCTTTGTTTCTATTCATCAGATTAGTGACTTGTGACTTGTTCATTTGCCTTTTTTCAAGTGACTAGTGGAGTACCATTCCATCCTGTGGCCTTTATGGGGGCATAGTCTTTTATCCAAGTTCTCTATTAGTCCCTGATCAGGTCTCTTGATCATATCTGCTTTCCTAGCTATGTGGGGTAAGAATGAGCAGAGACCAGTGGAAGTAGAATCTGGGCTAAGGCACTAGGCACATGAACCTGTGTTTTCAAACAGAGGAGGCAATTCATTACCAGCTAAAGAAGTTGTGCCCTCTTTGCTTTTTAAAGGGAAATGTACTAATGAAGGGAACCAGCCCCACTTCCCTAGAGTCAGACAGAGGCAGGGAGAGATAATGAAATGGAGAAGAAGCAGGGGGAGCAGGGACAGCAGAAAAAGGAAGAGGTGGGTTCTGTGAAAGGGACAACACCTTTAATTATTGCATTTCCTATTCTATTTTTCTCAATCTTATGGCTAAGCCAAGTCACTTTTTTTTTTTTTTAGGAATGATATTGATTCCATAAATAACAGTAATTTATTTGTTTGGAAGAGATCTGTAAAAGAATCCCAGCAAAAACGTTAATTGGTTCAAAATATAAAAACAAACAAACAAAAAGAAATCCTTTGGTCACTGCAAGATTGAATTCTCATGTACTCATTTCAAATATGACAGCCTTTAGCATTTTAAGAGAAGGACCTGCAAACAATATTCCTGCTTCTCATATTTTTCAACTTTAAGGTGATCCTGGTCAGATTTTCCAGCCTTTTTGACTCATGATTATTCAACAGTAAAAACTCCTATTTGGAAAGAGTGTTTTCTCCAGCTAGTATTTCAAAAGAGTGGAGAGGTAGAAGGGAGACTTCTTATAATTCAGAGTCTCTTAACTGACTGTGGTATGACCACAGGCCTTCATCTAGTCTCGCTTAATTCAGAAACTGCCAGATTCAGTCTTCATCACCAGAATTGTTGGAAAAAGATAATTCTAGATAGTCTCCTTTCAACCCAGAAAACCACTCCACCAAGAGAGAAGAGAAAGAAAACAAATTTATTAATGATTAAGCATTATACCACAATCTACCAAAGAAATTCCAAAGACAGAAGGAAACCTCACCTTTTTATGAAACCAAGCAAATACAACCCACTTCATATATGTTCTCAAGATGAGCAGCAACAAGTCCTCAAGTCACAGGACTCGACATATCATTTGTCATAGTTCATTCTAAATTCACTTAGTAGTTGGGTGACTATTTGTGTTAGCCGTTTGGCTTTATTCAAAGGAAAAAATGAGCTTCCCATATCTTTATGATGGGAGGTAGTTTTGCAAGTTGGAGCTAAATGCCCATAGAAGTTGGGGCTCCTACTCTCCCACAGAAACAGGGAGGTAATGTGCTGTCTTTTTTGATGATTACATATCAGAGATGGTTTTTGGATCCTCGAACCAGCTCCTAGTTTCGTTGATCTGTTCTACTGTTCTTTTGGTTTCTATTTCATTGATTTCTGCTCTGACCTTTATTATTTCTCTTCTCCTGCTGGGTTTAGGCTTCATTTGCTGTTCTCTCTGCAGCTCCTTTAGGTGTAGGGTTAGGTTGTGTATTTGAGACCTTTCTTGTTTCTTGAGAAAGGCTTGTATTGCTATATACTTTCCTCTTAGGACCACCTTTGCTGCATCCCAAAGATTTTGAACAGTTGTGTTTTCTTTTTCACTGGTTTCCATGAATTTTTTTAATTCTTCTTTAATTTCCTGGTTGACCCATTCATTCTTTAGTAGGATGCTCTTTAGCCTTCATGTGTTTGAGTTCTTTCCAACTTTCCTCTCGTGATTGAGTTCCAGTTTCAAAGCATTGTGGTCTGAAAATATGCAGGGAATGATCCCAATCTTTTGGTACCATTTGAGACCTGATTTGTGACCTAGGATGTGATCTATTCTGGAGAATGTTCCATGGGCACTAGAGAAGAATGTGTATTCTGTTGCTTTGGGATGGAATGTGCTGAATATATCTGTGAAGTCCATTTGGTCCAGTGTGTTATTTAAAGTCTTTATTTCCTTGTTAATCTTTTGCTTAGATGATCTGTCCATTTCAGTGAGGGGGGCGTTAAAGTCCCCTACTATTATTATATTGTTGTCAATGTGTTTCTTTGATTTTTTATTAATTGGTTTATATAATTGGCTGCTCCCATGTTAGGGGCATAGATATGTACAATTGTTAGATCTTCTTGTTGGATAGACCCTTCAAGTATGATATAGTGTCCTTCCTCCTCTCTTATTACAGTCTTTGGTTTAAAATCTAATTTGTCTGATATATGGAATTGCCACCCAGCTTTCTTTTGGTGTCCATTACCATGGTAAATGGTTTTCTACCCCTTGCCTTTCAATCTGGAGGTGTCTTTGGGTCTAAAATGAGTCTCTTGCAGACAACATATAAATGGGGTTTGTTTTTTTTAATCCAATCTGATAGCCTGTGTCTTTTGATTGGGGCATTTAGCCCTTTTACATTCATGGTAACTATTGAAACATATGAATTTAGTGCCATTGTATTGCCTGTAAGGTAACTGTTACTGTATATTGTCTGTGTTCCCTTTTGGTCTATGTTGCTTTTAGGCTCTCTCTTTGCTTAGAGGACCCCTTTCAATATTTCTTGTAGGACTGGTCTCGTGTTTGCAAATTCCTTTAGTTTTTGTTTGTCCTGGAAGCTTTTTCTCTCTCCTTCTATTTTCAGTGACAGCCTAGCTGGATATAGTATTCTTGGCCGCATATTTTTCTCATTTAGTGTTTTGAATATATCCTGCCAGTCCTTTCTGGCCTGCCAGGTCTCTGTGGATAGGTCTGTTGCCAATCTAATGTTTCTACCATTGTAGGTTACCTATCTGTTCTCCTGAGCTGCTTTCAGGATTTTCTCTTTGTCTGTGAGACTTGTAAGTTTTACTATTAGATGTTGGGGTGTTGACCTATTTTTATTGATTTTGAGGGGGGTTCTCTGTGCCTCCTGGTTTGATGCCTGTTTCCTTCCCCAAATTAGGGAAGTTCTCTGCTATAATTTGCTCCAAAATACCTTCTGCCCCCCTTTCTCTTTCTTCTTCTTCTGGGATCCCAATTATTCTAATTTCATCTATGGTATCGCTTTTCTCTCGAATTCTGCCCTCGTGATCCAGTAATTGTTTATCTCTCTTTTTCTCAGCTTCTTTATTTTCCATCATTTGGTCTTCTATATCCCTAATTCTGTCTTCTGCCTCATTTATCATAGCAGTTAGAGCCCCCATTTTTTATTGCACCTCATTAATAGCCTTTTTGATTTTGACTGGGTTAGATTTTAATTCTTTTTTTTCTCCAGAAAGGGTTTCTCTAATAATTTCCATGGTTTTTTCAAGTATCTTTAAAATCATCATTCTCAACTCTAGTTCCAACATCGTACTAATGTCCATATTGAGTAGGTCCCTGGCAGTTGGTACTGCCTCTTGTTCTTTTTGTTGAGGTGATTTTTTCCATCTTGTCATTTTGTCCAGAGGAGAATAGATGAATGAGAGAACAAAATGCTAACATGGTAACAACATCCCCAGAAAATATACTCTAAACAAATCAGAAAAGACCTGAAACCGGGGGAAAAGAAAGGGAAAGAGAAAAAAGAAAAAACGAAAAAAAAAAAGAAAAAGAAAAAGATAAAAACAAACAAAAACAGAACAACAAAAAAACAAAAAACAGAATATGATCAAATATGATCTGGCTGGTGCATAAATCAGTGCCACACACTAGACTTTGGGTGTATTTTGGTCTGTTAGAAGAAAGTGCCTCTCAAAATTTTAAAGAAAGAAAAACTTATATATGTACAAAAATAATGGTTAATATGATGAAGGGATGGTATATGACTGTAAAGATGAAAATTATAAAAGATTTTATAAAAGGAATTGGTAAGATAAGGAGTTGTTTGAAAAATGAAAGAAGAGGATTAAAAAAAAAAAAGAAAGAAGAAAAAAGGGAGGGAGAGAATGTGATCAGGCAGGAGACTAGAACAAAGCCATACACTAGAGATTTAGGGTATATTCTGATCTGTTAGAAGAAACTGTATCTCAAAATTTTAAAGAGAGAAAACATATATATATGCCAAAAATAAGGGTAACTACTATGAAGGGATAGAATATGACTCTAAAATTGAAAAATAAAAATGTTTTTTTTAAAAAAGGGATTGATAAGATGTTGGTTGAAAAAGGGAAAAAGAAAAATTAAAAAAAAAAAGACAGTTAAAAAAAATTAACTTTGAAAGACTAAAAAATCATGGTAAAAAAGCCATGAATTCTATGTGCAGTATTCCCCTAGTGCTGGAGTTCTGCTGTTCTCATTGATCACTAAACTAGGTTTTGGCTGGCGGTTCTTGCTGATCTTCTGGGGGAGGGGCCTGTTGCCGTGGTTCCCAAATGTCTTTGCCAGAGACGGAATTGCCCTGCCTTTGCCGGTCCGGGCTAAGTAATCTGCTCAGGGGGAGCTTTTGTCCCCTGTAAGCTTTCTGTACAACTTTGGAGGATGACAGTGGAAATGGTGGCCTCCCCTCTCCGCCCTGGAGGAGCTGAGAACTCGGGGCCCCACTCCTCAGTGAGCCCCAGAGAAAAGCAGTCAGTCACTCCCATCTCCCTGGTCTCCGGCCGTACTCCAAGCTCACCTGGCCTGTGACCGAGCATTTCTATCTCTGGCACACGACCCCGTGTGGAGTCTCCGAACCCAGCAGATCCCTGCAGTGTGCTCCCATGTGGTTCCTCCCAGAGGAGGAAGGGGAATCTCCCTGGATCTGCCACTTGTTGGGTTCCTGCTGGAAGAGTATGGGCCCGACCGTGCCGCGGATCACGGTTTATGGCAACCCCGAGCTGAGAGCCTACTCCTTGGCTCTGTCTCTGCAGCTGGCTTCCCTGTTCTGATACCTGGGAGCTCTGCCGTGCTCAGGCACCCCCAGTCTTTCTGTGACCCCGAGGGTCCTGAGACCACACTGTCCTGCGACAGTTCCATCCCCCACTTAGCCACTGGAGCGACGTCCCTCAGCGGAGCCGACTTCTAAAAGTTCTGATTTTGTGCTCCACTGCTCTATCACTTGCCAGAAGCAGCTGACAGAGGCCCCCTTCACCTCGGATTCACTTCTCTGCACGTCCTACCTTCCAGAAAGTGGTCGCTTTTTTGTTCAGAGAGTTGTTGCTATTCTTTTGTTCGATCTCCTGTTGAGTTTGTAGGTGTTCAGAATGGTTTGATCCCTATCCAGCTGAATTCCTGGGACCAGACGAAATCCAGGTCTCCTACTCCTCCACCATCTTGCTCCGCCATCCTTAAGTAGAATTTTTTAAAATGTATAACACAGTTTAAATAAGTTAAGATTTTTTGTGTTATATTCTTATTAATAAAAACAAGATAGAGGCTCCTGGATGGCTCAGTCTGTTAAGCATCTGCCTTGGACTCAGGTCATGATCCCTGGGTCCTCGGATGAAGCTCCACGTGGGGCTCCCTGCTCAGTGGGAAGTCTGCTTCTCCCCCTGCCTCTGCCCCTCCCCCTGCTCTCATGTGCACATGCACGTGTGCTTTCTCTGTCTCTCTCTCTCAAATAAATAAATAAAATATTTTTTAAAAAAAGCAGGATATCTTCATTTGTGTAAAACATTTTAATGCCTTTCAGTAAAATTGTATAATTTTATGTAGAGTTCTTATATTTTTTTTTGCATAATTCTATATACTCTATAGGGTTTTTTTTGCATAGTGACTCTTAAAATTATGTAGTCCAATTTTTGGTAGACTAACAATTTCATTGGGTAGAAATGTAATTGACTCCATATATTGAGATATTTGTTAAGTTCACTGATTAATTTTAGTTTTGATAATAAACTTTTTTGGATTATATACATAGGTAATCATATGATTTATAAAAAATAACACTTTTATTTCCATCTCTTCAATCTTTATACTTTTAATCTTTTTCTTTTCTTTTTCCTGTTATATACGCTAGGATCTTCAGTACAATGTTACATAAACTTATTGATAAAGATCATCTAATTGTTTTCCTGATGATAAATGGAATGCATTCATGGTCTCCTAAATTAATGAAATTAAAGGTATAATGTATGAGATGAGTTCCCTTCATTCCTGATTAATCAAACACATTTTTTTTTAGTTAGTAATCATGGTGTGATTTTTTTTTTTTTAATTATGGATTAAAACTATTTTTGGTACTTTCCAAAGAACAAATTTTTGGCTTCATTGATTTTCTTGTTTGTTTCCTATTTCATTTATTCCTGCTTTGTATTTACTAAAGGCTTCCTTCAGGTTACTTCTGGTTTAATCTTCAGTTACTTACATCAAAACTCTTTTTGCACTAGAAACTTTGTCTGCCAGATCAAAAATATTTACATTTTTCCCATTTAAAATAGCATTCACTTTGGCTCAGGTCATGATCCCAGTGTCCTGGGATTGAGTCCCCTGTCAGGTTCCCCCACTCAGCAGGGAGCCTGATTCTCCCTCTCCCTCTGCCTGCCACTCCCCCTGCTCTTGCTCACTCTCTCTCTCTGTCAAATAAGTAAATAAAATCTTAAAAAAAAAAAATAGCATTCATTGCTATGAATGTCCTGCAAAACCTCACCTCCATAATATAAGATCATTTTGATGAGTAGTATTTTAGATATCTTTGACTTTAAATATTTTAAAATACAAATTATAATTCATATTTGATATATGATTTATTTCATGACTGATTACATGATTAAATAAATTATCTATTTTAATTCACATATATTTTGGAGTTTAGATTTATCATTTGGAAGTTAACTTCCAATTGCCTTGTAGTTAGAGAACATAGTATATGCAAAAACTTGTTGATAAAATTTGCTGAGACTTGCATTATAACAAATACATATATATGTTCCATATGTGTTTGCATATAAGGAGCAATTATAATTGTTGAAAGCATAATTCTTTGCCTGTTGACAGTATCATACTTGTTAATTGTATTGTTCAATACTGTTTTGCTAATTCTGTGCTTTATCAATTAATGGGAAGTACATTTAAATATCCCACTATAATGAGGGATTTCTCCAATTATTTGTGTACTTCTTACTTATGTTACTTTTTACATATTCAGGCTAGGTTTTGAGTATAGCATATTTAAAATGCCATGTATCACTTTATAATAATCTTCTTTATCTGTAAAAATGTTTTGATCTAAAATTATTTACTGATATTAATCTGGATGTATTAAATAGTTTTGTTTTAAAGTATACCTTGGGGTGCCTGGGTGGCTCAGTCTGCTAAGCGACTGCCTTCAGCTCAGGTCATGATCCCAGGGTCCTGGGCTAGAGCCCCGCATCAGGCTCCCTGCTCAGCAAGGAGTCTGCTTCTCCCTCTGCCACTGCCCACCCTGCTTGTGCTCTCTCTCTCTCTCTTTCTCTCTCTCTCTGTCAAATAAATAAATAAAATCTTTAAAAAAATAAATAAATAAAGTATACCTTGTTTGTTTTAGCATGTGTGTAGAGGGGTGGAGAGACAGTGCTGCAAACCTCTCTCTCCCAAGTGAGACAAGAGATGCCCTTGAGAAAGTGTTATAGAGTGGCAAGCTAACTCCAAATTCTCAATGGTTCAATTTGCCACAAGCTAAAACTTTCTAGAAACTTACAAATGTTTTTGATTCACAATTTTTAACAAAATCCCACAAGAAGATGCCCATGTCTTTCTTGGCCTTTTTTTTTTTTTTTTTTTTTTTAAGATTTTATTTATTTGACAGAGACAGAGAGAGCAGGAACACAAGCAGGGGGAGTGGGAGAGGGAGAAGCAGGCTTCCCGCTGAGCAGGGAGCCCAATGCGGGGCTCGATTCCAGGACCCTGGGATCATGAGCTGAGCCAAAGGCAGACGCCCAACGACTGAGCCACCCAGGTGCTCCTTTCTTGGCCTGTTTTTGCCTAAAGAGTTTTGTTGGGGTTGCATCAGTACAGTCTTTTACTTATCTCTTTTAAAACTGAAACATTTCCTAAGAAGACTTTGTTCTTGACCTTGATAACTAGATTCAGTCTAGACTGTTACTGGCATGCCAAAGATAAATTCATTGAATTTGTTGAAAATACATATTATTGGGCGCCTGGGTGGCTCAGTTGGTTAAGCGACTGCCTTCAGCTCAGGTCATGATCCTGGAGTCCCTGGATCGAGTCCTGCATCGGGCTCCCTGCTCGGCAGGGAGTCTGCCTCTCCCTCTGACCCTCCCTCCTCTCATGTGCTCTCTCTCTCTCAAATAAATAAAATCTTAAAAAAAAAAAAAAGAAAATACATATTATTTTGTGTTAAAATATGGTGCTGTTATAGGTTCTCTCCACTGTTATGGGGAGGGTGTTATTTATATCAATTCATGGACTAGAGCAATGAGACATATTGACATCTTGCAAAATATTTTTATATATTCTTTTTTTTTTTAAGATTTTTATTTATTTATTTGACACAGAGAGAGAGACAGCAAGAGAAGAAACACAAGCAGGGGGGCAGAAGAGGGAGAAGCAGGCTCCTGGCTGAGCAGGTAGCCGGATGCGGGGCTCAATCCCAGGATCCAGGGATCATGACCTGAGCTGAAGGCAGACGCTTAACGACTGAGCCATCCAGGCGCCCATTTATATATTCTTTTAAGGTTAAGAGTTTTTATGTACTTTTTTTGGAAATTTCCTTCAATTAACCACAATATGTTTTCCCTATACAGGCAGTTTAAATTCTCAAAACATTTTGGGAAACAATTTTTCTGTGCGGCTTTAAAAATAAATCATACATATGGGTATTGATTCCTGAGTCTAGAGTTTTATGGACCAACGATTTTTAAAGTTTTAATTAAATGAAACTACTTCTCAGTATTCAAAAGACTGGTTTATGCTCTGTGCCATGTTATTTATTAGGAGCTTCTACAAATGCCTTTCACATATTTATTTAAGACACAACAGTAATTCATTTGTTTTCAATAAAATATACTTCTAGAGTATAGTGGTATCAACTTATTTGTTCTGTTTGAGCAATACTAATAAATACTTAAATCTTACTTAAATTATAACTATAGGGTGTGATACTAAAATATCATATGGCATTTACAAATACAAAACAGAACAAAATATTTTCTTGTAAGATATGTGTCTTTAATTTCAGTATCAAAAGCTGTTCATATGATATTGTGGATATCTTCAGGGGAAAAAAAATGTGTGTATTTTTCATGTCATTTTACTAAAACCTTATACCATACAAGAGGACCTGCATGAAAACTGTTCTGTGGTATGTTTGCTATTTATAATGGAAAGAAGAGATTGAAGAGATTGAGGAATAGTAACAGATATATGATCCTATGCATTTCTTCTCAGAAGATTGTTTATTTCTATCAGTTATTCCTGTGTCCTGTTTTGCCAAAGGAGATAGATATGCAAATACTGGACTTGGATGATCACCTGAAAGAATTTTAATACTTATAGTTGCAAAGTATAGGTTATGTTGAGTTAATCTCAAAAGTGAAAAACACAGGTAGATTTTTCAAGACTGTCTTTACTGTTGTTCAAAGAAGTACTTATGTTTATGTTGGGATTCTCTATAGTTGAGCACAATAGGTCTATTTATAAAAGTAATTTGCTCTTTATAGCTGAACCTTCTTGAAACTGGATTTTTGGAAACCTGTTTTGACTCATTTTACTGTTTCTGAAAATAGCTTTCCTTTTTGCTTATGTTTATAGATATGAAATGATAGCGCATATAGCTTATTTGTGGGTCTTTGGAGTATTTTTTCTGAGACACTCATTGTTCAGTGGATACATGTGCATAAAGCTAAAAGTATATGGTTCTATGCTTTGAAAATTGCAATTTTTTCAGCTTTTAATTTTGTAACTGATTTATCAAAGGCTCAGCAAGATTATTCCAGGTAAAATCTCTGTTTTGCAACAGCTGTAGTTCTTGTTAGTGCTTGTACTACAAATGTCTGTTTTAGAGGATATCACCTCTGACAATTTAAGTGACTTCAGGTCAAGCTCTACAGTAACAGTTGTCACTCCTCATATAAAATGTTTTCAGAGATTGTGGAGAGAATACTCTTAACACAGGGGATAATCAAATTTGAAGTTTGTTGTTACTAAAGTTCTCACTATGGTTCTTTTTCTTCAGCATTAAACACTTAAAGAAGAGGAAATATTACTTTGTGTTAAAAGAGCAAAATTGTAATAGGCCTTGAAATCTTGGTAGGAATAACCCACCAGTTGTATCGCCATCTAAAAATTTATATTGAGCTGTAATTGTGTGATTTAATTTTTTTGTTTTCTGAAACTATATTGAGAGAAAACAAATGTTTATCCATCAAGTGAAACTGACAAATGAGAAAAGATTTAATAATTGCTGTGAGGCAAAGTCACTTACAGGATAAGAGAAAATAGGTGTTTTTTTTTTTATTTTAATATAACACACATGTGGCTATCTAAATAGAATAAAATGGGCACCTGGGTGGCTCAGATGGTTAGGCGTCTGCCTTCGGCTCAGGTCATGATCTCAGGGTCCTGGGATCGAGTCCCACATCGGGCTCCCTGCTCCTTGGGAGCCTGCTTCTCTCTCTCTCTCTCTCTGTCTCTCATGAATAAATAAATAAAATTTAAAAAATAAATAAATAAATAAGTAAATAAATAAATAGAATAAAATATTTTTGAAATTTATTGAGTGACATGTTTACATTAATCACTTTTGGTGCTTGGAAAAACCAACTGGAAAACTTTCGATCCCTTACTTTTATTTATTTTTTTTTAATTTTTTTCATCCCTTACATTTATTAAGTAAGGTGGCAGAGTCTACCAAATATTTGGAATAAACATTTGAATCTCATGTACCTCGGTCACTGCTTGTGACACTTTGTTATAAATTTCTCTTCTTACTAACTTTACTAATCGAATATGCTAATTTAGTTATTTTTTTACATTCATAGTTTTTTTACAACTTAAAATGTTTTAATAGGATATTTTCATTACTTATAGAAATACTATGTCATAGGCTGAAAATAGAATTATCCTTTTAAAGAAGATGATGATATTCCTAACAGTCTATTGAAATAATATCAAGAGATGCTTTTAGGAACATGAAAAAAAATATTAAAACATAAATTACTTTATTGTCACCTTCAGATAATTTATATTGCTTTATATAACTATGAATATATAATCATAGTATACACACACACACACTAAATATGTACATCCCATATTCATATGTATGTTTACTTAGGCAGATAAGTGTGATACAATACAGATACAGATATAGATATAGATAGCAATGTAGATTCATACTCATCACTGATCTAGGCTATAGCTCTGAATCCAAAATCATTTATTACAACTGAATTTTGATGAAGCTACAAAACAAATATATCTCCATTCATTACAGCTTGATTTACATGTAAGTTTATACTTCCATTACATCTGTAAGAACTTTTGTGTTTTCAAAAGTTGAGTAATGCTTATTTTTAAAATTATAATTAAAATAATAATAAATGTTTAGAACTTTAAAAAATTCCCCTCTAAAAAAAGGGGCAGAAAGCCAAACTTCCCTACTTATATTTTTCAAATTTTATTTTTTTAAATAAATAAAACCTTGCTCCTGAGCGCAGTCATTCATTAACTTAATAAATTATATTCATACTTCCTATTTATCATGTACAGTGATAGGTGATGGGCATCCAGTCTGAAAAAGAAACTTGTCCAGATTTCAGCTTTGTGAATCTTTGAGTCTTGTAGTCCTGGCCCTAGATTATCTATTGCTGCAGTCTCACGAATTTTCTTACTCCTATATTTGGGCTTTGACCTAATATTACCCTTGCCCCAACTATCAACACAATTTCGGTTTCAACTTTGCAAAGAACTAAAAGCTTAACATTTCTTTAACTCTTTAATACACATTTAGTTCTTTCTCATGTTGATATAATATATACTCTGTATATATTTATAATATGATTCAAGTAATTTGGCATGATGACTACATTTAAAAAGCCAAATAGTTTCAGAAACACTACCCCCTCCCCCACAAATATCAGGTATTATATGTGCCATTCTCAATGTTACTGTATCTTCCTCACCTTAACAGAAGTGGCTTTACAACTCTGCCTTCCAGGGCACCAGATAATTTCAAATCAATTTAACCTCTGACATCAAAATTTAGCCCACTGAAAGTCTGCCTCTTTGTTCCAAAGGTGGAAGTAGTTCAAAAGACACACCATGCACAAAGTGAAACTTAATTGAGCCATAGCTAACCAACCTTCACACAGTCATGATTTTCCATTTTAACTGCCTTGGCTGAGTTTTTTCTCTGATCTCTGCAATAAAAAGCATCTAATAAAATTACCTGCACTGAGCCTGGTGCTTTGTTTTTATGCCTGTTGACAGCTATAACATTTTGAGGGGGCCAGATTTTACTCCTTAAGAAATCAATGACTGAAAATCCACCAGGAAAGAAAACATATTTAAATTCATAGATTACTTATAATGTACGAAAGATACGTATCATATGACCTCACTGATATGAGGAATTCTTAATCGCAGGAAACAAACTGAGGGTTGCTGGAGTGGGGGGTGGGGTGGGAGGGATGGGGTGACTGGGTGATAGACACTGGGGAGGGTATGTGCTCTGGTAAGAGCTGTGAATTGTGCAAGACTGTTGAATCTCAGATCTGTACCTCTGAAACAAATAATGCAATATATATTAAGAAAAAAAAAAAAGAAGAAGAAGAAGAAGAAGGTAGCAGGAGGGGAAGAATGAAGGGGGGGAATCAGAGGGGTAGACGAACCATGAGAGACGATGGACTCTGAGAAACAGACTGAGGGTTCTAGAGGGGAGGGGGGTGGGAGGATGGGTTGGCCGGTTGATGGGTATTGAGGAGGGCACATTCTGCATGGAGCACTGGGTGTTGTGCACAAAGAATGAATCATGGAACACTACATCTAAAACTAATGATGTAATGTATGGGGATTAACATATGAATAAAAAAATTTTAAAAAAATAAAAAAAATAAATGAGAAAAGGGTTGATAATTGCTGTGAGACAAAGTCAGTTAGTTACAGCCTAAGAGAAAATAATGAGTTTATTTTTATATTGTAGTCTCAGCTATCTAAATAGAAAGAATAAAATGTTGTTGGTATTTACTGAGAGTCAACTCAGTAGAATAGAATTTGTTACACAGAAAGATCCATTAAACTTTGCTTTAAATCTAAAACTGATGGTAGACTTGATTTTACATGTTTTCTAAAGTATCTATAATTTATATTTTGAACTGGTCTTTGGCTTATTTGTCAACTGTTGCATAAAAAACCTACCCAAATCCTTTCCAGTTGAAAAGAAAAATTATTATTATGTCTTAAGATTTTGGAGGTTGGAATTTGGGCTTGACTAAGCTGAGCCATTCTTCTGGCACATGAACTGAAACTGGATAATCCAAGATAGGCTCACTTGCATGTCTGGCCATTGGAGTTGTCTGGTGAGTTGCTGTTTTCTCTCTCGGCCTTCTGTCATTGCCGTGAGAAGGACATTCACAGACCAGCCTGTTGGTCTCAAGACGAAGATGAGAGATAGGCATTATTATGTATGTAGAAACATTCAAGGAATCTATAAAAGAAATCTAGAACAAGGAAGAATTTAACAGTGTTGCAAGATACACTGCCAATATACAAAAAATCTCTTGTATTTCTAATACCAACAGTGGCTTATATTAAAAATTTCCCTACCACACAATCTAACCATTTTACTCCTATTTCTTCCCATAAAAAATGAAAGTATATGTCCAAACATTTCTACACACATAAATAGCTTAAATCTGAACACTATGCAATGCTTCTTAACAGGAGAATGGATAAACCAGAATTTTTTTCCACTTTTTGAGATATTTATGATAAAAATGCTCAATTATATATTCTTATGAAGCTGCCATCCTGTGTATTATCTCCTAAAAATTTTGCAGTATGTCATATTCATTTATTTAGCATCAGCAAGTATCACCTATTGGTCTCAAGATTGCCACAACAAACCAACTACTTTAGCAATTTGCATCACCATTTTTCCCCTTTAAACTTTTGGCCCAATTGACATCAGTCTCACTAAATTCAACCTATAGTTATATATCCCTAAGGTTTCAGGCCCTAATTGAGTATGCTGAATATTGAAATCTCTCCCTGAATTATTTTTGTACCCTTCTTTCATCCTGCCTCCATGTCAGTATATGTTATTTTAACATTATCTAAAGCCCATTAGTATTTAAGATCATTTTTTGGTCGGCAATAAAATACATGATAATGCAGAAACTTTTATTTTTATTGAATTTATTTAATTCAAATTTTAATTTGATCATTGGATAAATTGGTTTCTAGCTCTTCTTCTGACTTATTGTATCATTTGAATCATCTATTTTTCGGTTTCAGTATATGGGTAATACTTATTGTCCTTCCTCCTTGTTTCCTAGTTGGGTCATAAAGAACATCCACCCTCTTCCCTTGATGGTCAGATTCTGTGGAAGGATAATCTGTCCCTCTCTTCTTTCCCCTTAGTTCTCCTTCCTAATGAAATGGCTAATTGAACTGAAGAAACTTAACATTTATTATTTGAAAACAATTATTTGAAAGGAAATTTTTAAAAACCAAGTCCTTAAAAGCAAGACTGTGCATAATTCTACCTGCTGAAGTAGATAATATCCTTGCCAAGGATAGCAAATAATTTGAAACAGGTATTTTGCTGGTGATTATGTAATTTCAAGTGTGGGCCTCTTTCTTCTCAAATGCTGTTGACTTAGGTAAATGCCAACTAGCTAACTAGTTTAGATTTTAAAAAATTTGAATGATTGTTGACTATTTCTGTGATAATATTAAAAATTTTGAGAGCTACTTGGTTTTTACAGGTCTTGAGACTTCTAATTAGAATTCATAATAATTTATCTAGCAAATACATATTCTATATGAGATATTAGCCTTACAAGATGGCCATTTTCTCTTTCAGAAGTGTCTGAATTATTAAAAATCAGCATTTGGGGGGCTATTGGCATGTAGTGATGACTAAAAACCATGCTTCATCTAAACTGCCCAGGTTGATTACTGTAACAGAATTCCACTGTGCTTTTCATATTTTTCATGAGGAAAATAACAGACTTTTCATAATTCAGATCAGACACAGGTATTCATTACCTTTTCCGAGAACATAGTTCAAAGGCACTTATCTCTAATAATGGAAAAATGAAAAGGATTCAAAGAATTACACAGACAGATTGGTTAAAATGCAAGAATATTTTTGTCTCATTCTACAGTGTGCCTGGTTAAATTGTGTCACATAATTCCTCAGAATGAGCATTGTTAAGTGGGAGCAGAAAAAACATACTTTATTCATAGAAGACTCTTAGTCAGAAAAGCATTATTTCTACGAAGAACATAATTTTAAGGAGCTTGATTTCGTCTTGTGAATATAAAAATAAGAAGCAAACCATAAAGCTATCTTTATGCAGTTTAAAAAAACCAAATTTCATTATGTTGTGAATTTGGCAGTGTCTTCAAGTAATTATCTGGAGATATATATATTTGAAAAATCCATAAATAGCAGTTATAATTAGCCTAGCAAAAGGAGATATCACTCTGTCTGGATTTCGTTAAGTTGAGACTGTTCTCTTATAATTATATAACTAGACACTATAAAATTGTAAGCTAGCTTGATCGTTAGAGCTAGAATTCTGGCCTCAAAGCTGAATCTGACAATATTCTCTACCTCTTGCTCTCCCTTTATGGTAGTCTTCAGTTTTCTTCCATTGATGAGGTGTGGCAGTAAAGATCCTATCCATTGCCTGGAAATAAATTTTGACCATTACTTGACGGCCGGGGTGGGGAAGGTGGGGGTGTGGGGAATCAGAAACAACCAGAGCCCTTTGGGTTGTTCATTCAGGAATTAATATTAGTTATCAAACAAGATTGGAGACAGTTATTATATATGTTTTCTTGAAGAAAAGATACTATTGATTTTTCAAAAACTTTATGATGACTGAAGGAAAACAAGAGCTGCTGGTACAAAACTGAGTAAGGAACGTATAGGAACACGTTAATAACTGCTTAATATTTGATTTACTGCAAACATTACTTGGGGCATTCCAACTAGCTAACCTGGACTTGGGAGAGAACACATTTGTTGGTTGGGATGATAATCTCCAGGTTTAATGTCTCAGTGATTCTTATCTGTAAAAAGTGGATGATGGTTTTAGGGAGAAAAACACCAACCAGGTTTGTATCTTTTTAAATTTATTCTTAAAACTAACACATATTCTGGAATATGGTAGACAATATCTATTTGAATGAATGAATGCCAATTAACTATGACACTGTTTAAAACACTTTATATGAATCCATTGGCTTTTAGCATAAAGGTCAATAGGCTATGAAAGCCAACATACATGGCATGACTTAAAGAAAGAAGGCTAAGACCTCACTAAATACTAACATCTGTCATATATATACCTTCTCCACTCCAGGTTTACTGCCTTTTCCATTTTTTTTCAATTATTTAAATATTCGGTGTTCCCTCTGCATTGATATTTCCTCTATATAAATTAATATTTATGAACTCCACAAAACTCTAATTTTCAAAAATTCTGATACCATTTTTATCTACTACTGCATTCCCAGTTGCCACAAGAATATCCAGAAAACAGTAGTTACCAAATAAATGTTACTTTAATAAATATATAGATAAATAGTAGTTATGTCTTTAATGAAAGCCTAACCTTTTTCTACTTTATTCTTTGTGGATAAAAGTGTATTCTCATCTACATAAACTGAAAGACGTAACATTCATACAGAACTGACTAGTAGCCAAGAACTAAGAACACAAATACATTGTCTTTCCTCTTCAAGTTAACTTCTAATTTGTTATCCTTTCTCTTCTGTAATAAGTCAAAAAAAGTCAGTGCCAAATTTTACAGGAGAGATGATTTATAATAGTGCATTGCTTTGTTTCCAGAGGAATTTGAAATATTCTGATTAATTGTCTGAGAGATGCCTATGTATGCACTTTACACCACCACCACATACTCACACAGGATATACTGTTCATTGAGTACAAACATGCATGTGTAAAAATGCAGACTATCGACTCAGCTTTATAATTTACTAGTGATGTGGCTTTTGAGGAGCTTTTGAATTTTTTGTATGTTTCTTTATTTCCCCCAAAATATGTGGTAGTTTCTAGAGCAAATGACTAAAAGAGATGAAGAATTTAGCTGATGTGTAGTGTGAACTCAGCTTGATAATTAGTTATTTTTATTGTGAGGATCAACAATTTTTCCAATAAGTAAATTATATTAGCAATAAGAGATACTAAAAAAAAAAATTCATGAGTTACTTGAAGATCTGAAAGTATATTTGCTCAAATTGGGTTTTATTTTAAAATAATCTGGAGCTAAATTTTATTTTAAAATATGCTGACTATATATTGGCATATCCTGAGAGTTTATATCAATCCTTGCTATCCAAAGATCTAGTTCTTCTGTATGTTTTAAATTCTAGAGAATGATGGCTTTGTTTTTAGACCCTGTGTTGTTTAGACGCAAAGATTAATGGTAATTCTAGTTTAGACACTACATTGTATAAAGTTCAAAGGACAAGGACCTATTTTTCTTCTTAACTGAATTGTAAATGTGAGAGTTTTAACATTGTTTTGTCATTAATCAGAGCTCTCAGAGAGGAGCTGTTAGTCAGGGGTCTGTGAGACTAGCCTCAGAATCTATGAGGACTCAGAGGACTCAGAAAAGCTGTTTCTATGGTGACTAACACTATAATAAAATTAAAAACTACAAAAAAAAAGAAAAAGAAAAGCTGTTATACTCAGTTATAGTTTATAACAGTGAAAGGATACAGATTTAGATCAGCAAAGGGAAAAGGTGTATTGAGCAACACTCAGAGAACCAGGCATAAGCTTCCGACTGTTCCAGTGGTATTGCATGAAGGCACTTATTTCTCCCAGCAACTATGTGAGACAGTATATGCAAATTGTTTCCAACCAAGGAAGCTCTCCCAAGTCTTGGTATCCAGAGCTTTACTGGGGTTCATACAGGTAGGCATGTAGCACTTTTATAAGTGACCTCAGCTACTCAGACTCCAGCCTCTTGGAGTGAAAATATTCACCATAAGTTATATTGTTACCATAAACTATGGGATCAAAGTGATATAACATGGCAGGAGGCTTCAGGCATACAAAAACAGAATTTCACCTTAAATCATATTGTTAGCATAAACGATTTGAACAAATGGTAGTGCATGCTACAAACCCTCAGGCACACAAAAACACTCTGCAAGGGCTGAGAGCTCTTACTTCAGGAGCCAGGAAAGGGCCCATCCTGAAGACAGGTTTGTTTTGGGAATGCAAGTGTTTGAGTAAACCATGGGGAGTTAATTCTTTCCTGCACAGTCCAAACCCTGGCCCTTGACTAAGTTCTACTGTAGCAAAATGATTATATTTTCTTGGTTATGTACATTTAGTATAGCACCGATATAATAAATATAGCATTAGTAACAGCATGACCGTACCTATCATTAGGAGGAGCTAGGGTAGTATAAAGATAGACTTGACTTAAAGCAAGAGTCAATTCTATAGAGCCAATACATATATTTTCATATTTTTGCACTATTTAATTACTTCTCCCTTGATATTTACACCTTCTGATATACTTGTGTGGGAATATTTAGCATAGAGATTAGCTGATGGTTAACTAAAATGAGTTCTTCCTCAGGCCAGTAATTTTCCATCACAATTATATCTTAAAAAGGTTTTAATTTAATCTTCCAATGTTTTGATAACCAATATCAGTATTATGATAGGACTTTATATATTTTTATAACAATGCCAGTGTTATATCATATCACAAGCTGATCATGGTGCAATTCAGTTTCATTGCAGAAATCAAGAAGAAGTATAGAGATATTTGTTATGTGTACCCAAGATAACCAACCCTTGCCTATATACTAATTTTTATTAATGGACAACGTCACAATTGACCATTAGATTCAGTTGTTTCTTGGTTCCAAGTCAGTTTGGAACAAGGCCAGACACCTTGCCTTAGTCCAAAGGCTTATACTGAAGCTATGTTTGATTCTGTGTTTTATGCATCTAGACATCCCTCCCTCCTATGGATGTTGTGCAGAATAGTTCCTATTCTGTACATAGTCTCTATTATAGGTAATTTCAATCTTAACAGTATTGATCTTCTGACCCATGACTCTGTTCATGCCCAGTTCCAAATGCATCACTCCATCTTGTGCTAGATTGCTATTGGACCTGTCTAATCTAACAACTTGATTGGTGGGACGCTACCCAAGTTCGTCGATGCAGTGTCTGTTAGCATGAGAGGAGCTACTTTACAAATCATGTCGAATAGTGTGCTGTAAACGGTGTTACCTCTTTCCAGAACAATAAAGACCTACATTATGATTAAGGGTTAAAATTCTGACATGCAAACTTAGTTTCCCATACCTATGTAACAATTAAGTATGTGTGTAATAATAGGATTTATTTTTCTAAATAGAAAATTTGTTTTAAAAATGGAATAAAATACTACAACCTATCTACAACTTATAAATTCATTCCTTAAAATATTCCTCTGTCTTTAGATTGAAACAGGCTATTATCTGTTGCTTTAGGTCATGTTGGATGACAAACACCTGCCTCCATCAAAATTCCAAGCTTCCTTTGGATTTTTATTATATTTTAGAAAGTGGGGAATAGCCATAGAACTAGGAATACATCAGATTACCTTCTTGTGAAAATATTATTTTTAAATTAAATAATATAGAATGTTCTAATGAACTTTAGGATAGAATAGAGTTTTAGGGGGGCACCTGGGTGGCTCAGTTGGTTGGGCATCTGTCTTCAGCTCGGGTCAGGTTGTGGTCCCGAGGTCCTGGGATCAGGCCCCACATAGGGCTCCCTCCTCGGCAGGGAGTCTGCTTCTCCCTCTTCCCTGCTGCTCCCCCTGCTTGTGTTCGCTCTCTCTCTGTCTCTCGAATAAATAAATTAAAAATCTTTTAAAAAAAAAAAGAATAAAGTTTTAGGTAAACTTCAGGATTAAATAACAAAGAAAAGTTTAAATAAAATGTGTTATTTTTGTAAGTTTAAAAAAAGTTCATGTTTTTATCTTATATTTTATAACTATGCTGGAAATATTTTATGAGTTTAATTTGTTATTTTTAAGGTTCTTTCTGTGAACAAAAAGGTCAGAAGGTGACTTTAAATGTAGAGTCTATAGAATTCCTTTAGATTAAAAAATAAATTTAAAAAAGACTATCACAGCTATTTTTTTCTTATTATGCAAAAGCAAAAAAAAATAGAAGAGTTGATTAATCATATTAAAGTATAACTTAACAGTATCAGACCTTTTGGAATTGATATTTTGGTGGTACCCTGATTTTAGTTATGTTTACTATCTCAATCTCTCTAATTCAGTCTTGATTAGATTTAATAAGGAATTTAGATATATCTTAACACTTTCAAATAATCAAAATCCAAGTAATTTAATATTTAAAATATTCATCAAGAAGCTAAGGCTGTATTTTCACAGAGCTTTCATGACAATATAGTTGTTAATTCAGTTATAAAGAACCGTTCATGTGGCACTTACTCTGTGCTACAGTTCTTCACAGAGTAGACTGCAGTGGACATTGTAAAAAATGAAATTCATTTGAGATTGGCACCTTACAGATGTGTGTGTTTTTACTAAATTCAATTAATATAAGTTTGTGTTTATAAAGAAATAACATTCAACTACTAACACTCAGTGGAATTGGAAGTAGAATTAACTGAGAAGATGCAACATGTCCACAGAAGACTGTTAGTGGAAATACTTTATACAATTGCATTGAAGTTATATGAGATAATGGCGTTGACATAAGACTGAAAGTCATAATTTAATTCAGCCTTATTTTGTTAAGTGAACAATCTCTTTTGAAGTTAGAAAACAAAAATGTAAATACCTAGAGAAATTAAACAATCTATTACTGTTCAACAGCCTTTTTATAGGTTTCCTGGGAAAATGGGTTAGCTATGAGCTATTATTTTATAAGCATAATAAATCAGACATGTAAATTTCAAAAACTAATTACAAAAGTGCATTCAGCAGTATTAGTGCCATAAAATCATTTAATATTGAAATAAGAAGGCTTAAGTTTGAATGAGAATGGAAAGCTAAACTAAAATATCTTGAAATACCATAACATTAGGGAGCTAAACACTTATTAAAAGTATTGATAAAAAAGAAAAATTTCCATCAGTTTATCAAAGCTCTTGAAGAATTCTTGGAAGATGGAAAACTAATGAATCCAAATAATGGAAAAAGGAACACATAATCAAAAAAAAAAAAAAAAAAAGGACCCTAGTGGTAATAAACTTCTAGCACGGAGTCAGCAAATGCAAAGAAAATGAAAATGTCTTCATTAAAAGTAAAGGAGGAAGGGAATAGTTATCTCTTGCATTTGCCCGTGTTAAACCTAGAATTGTCTGAAATGAGACTGTAGAAACTGGTGACTTTCACCAGAGGTGTCAGGGTTGGAGAAGCAAGTCAATGTCTTAATAAATTATGATCCTCAGAAGAACAGCGAGATAAGTGGACTACCCTCACATGTCACTAGGAAACAGGTCTCATTTTGTCTTACCAAAATTTCAACAAAGGGAACCAGCATAATTAGAGACCATATTAAATTAACATAAAAATCATTATGCATCTTCAATGATACAACAAATTGAAATTTCTAATTAAAGAAATGACTTAGAGTGCAGCACAGACAGGTAAGGAGGTGGAAAATTTTGAGACACTGAGAGGTACAGAAATCTAATTCATGGATGTAGGCAGTGATCACTGATGGCTACTGACAGAAAAGGAACCAAGAAGACGTTATGTGCCCCTGATGGAAGTACACACCACTACCTCTCAATTATCCTTGAAAAAAACACCTAACTGCACTCTGATCAAGCCTTTTCATCTAACTACACATTTATGGGAAAAAAGAAACAGTTTAGCCACACCATGGAATGCAATCCGCAAAATCCAGACGGTACGTTATTCTACATGACAGGTGACTCTGTGACTCTTCCACAGATGAATTGCAGAGGAGAGGAGCAAAGATGGAAGGGTACTTTATAGATTACAAAGAGACATATGTATGGACCATACATGGATGCTGATTTGAGCCATAAAAACCGTTTATGAGATAACTGGGAAAATCTGAACACTAGCTCTTTTAACTAAGAGCATTTTTTAAGTGTGATAATATATTGTGGTTTTTAAATCACATCCTGATAGAGATGAAGTGATGATGTACAAGATTTAATTCAAAATAACTGGGGGGGGGGCAGGCAGGGAGGATGAACAATGGGTGCTGATAGAGATGAAATAAAGTAGTTACTGAAGATCTGTGATGGTGCCTGAGAGTTCCATTCCTGAGGCATGGCACCTGGGGCAGGGAGAGAGGGGGTTCACTATGCTATTCTCCATATTAAAATTGGGGAAAAAACATTATGCATCTTCAAATTGAATAGTCATCCAATAATCACCAAATATTTGAGGATAATATGAACATACAAGGAAAGGCATTAGACTTAAATATACTTAGCCCCTTCCTACCCCCCAAAAAAAGGATTCATAGAGGAAAAATTAAGAACCACAGTATAAATATAATTTCAGAGAAAAAAACTGGTATCATTAAGATAAATTACAATAAAAAAGATTTTATATATTTAAAAGATTATCATGGTTTAGGTGAGTGAAGGAAGATTAGGTAAAACTTTGATTTTGGAAATCAAAACATCAGTGCTTGAGTTAACAAAACACTTTATATTGTTGAGGTGAAAAACAAAGATTCAGGAATTACAGCTAAGAAAATGCAACAAAGTCAAGGAGAAGAAAAATAACTTTAAAATAGAGTTTAAGAAATATGAAATGAATGATTCAACATATATTTGTTATATGTTGTTATATTATATTCCCCTCAGAGGGAAAATAATTAAAATGAAGAACAGCATATATGTGAGCTGAGTATTTTCCATAATTAATAAAAATTGTGATGCTACAGATTGATAAAGCACAATATATACTAAGGTGCATAATTAGTTAAAAGACATATCTACATTAGCTGAGATGAAAATACAGAATAACAAAAATAAAGAGATCTTTATATAAGTCAGAGAAGAAAGATATGTTGTTTATATAAGAATGACAAAAAATGACAGGCAACTTTGAAGTACAACAAAGTCAGCCAGGTAACAATGGGAAAATATCTTTAACATACTAAGAGACTATAATTATCTATAAACAGTAAATGTGAAATAAATTATTTCCTTTATAAGGACATTTATAAAGCAAATACTCAGAGCTTAAAAATTTTTTAAAGAATCATAAAGAAGGAAAACAATTTCAGAACATGGTTTTGAGCAAAGATAGAGGTAGATATGTTACCTAATCTAATATTGTACAAATAAATACTAACGATAGCTGCAACAATAGTTTGTGGAATTAAGTAAAAGCACAAATAGTATTATGAGCAGTATTGTTATAGCAGTATATATGTTAGAGCAGGGCATGGAGTGATTAATTTTGAGGTCCACATATTTGTCAGAAGAAACATAATTTATAGTTACTGAGATATGATAAAATGTTAAGGTTAATCGCTGAAAGAATACAATTAAAATGTTAAATTTCTGTACCAGGAGAAAAACTGGGTAGAATAATCAACAGAGAAGCAAGCAAACAAACAACAACAACAACAAAAAGTTAAAACACAGTCACAAAGACAGAGACATAAGCTACAAAGGAGCAAAAGAAGCATTATAAAATTAAAGGATGACTAGAAATAAAAAATGAACATGATAGAAGCAAATTCAAATATTTTAAAACTACAACAAATATGAAAATCCTACAATCACCAGCTAGCAAACAGTTTATCAGATTAGGGGGGAAAAATCTAACGCTGTTGTCTGATGATAACAAAAATCATAGCTCCATCTCAGCACATTGTAGGCAAGGAGGAAAATACAAAATCAGTATCTCTTTTCATCAGTTCTTCCCTATCCTTCACACTCACATTGAGCGATATGGAGGGGTGTATTTTATTATTCTTTTTCAGTTAATTGCTTCTTGACTAGTAATTGCAAGTCTTTATTTTTTTCTTTTAAGAACGTGGACTGAAACTGAGAAAATGCATATCAGTTTTAGGGAACATATAATTGAAATATAAGGAAGTACAAAAAATAATATATACAGACAGATTTTTGTTAACACTGGAGTGCAACCATAGTTATATACAAGAATAGCTACAACATTTACAATATTTTCATATGGCATTCAAGACAAAAATAAGAACATTAGCATAACTTTACAGCTGGAGAGGAATCCTCTCTGTACTGCCCATAAAGTGTCCTGATGAGTCATGAGGAAAGTTTTAACTGACTACATGGAAGAATGTTTTGGCAAGACAAAGTAACGCAATAAACAGTTGACTGTATGCTACATGCCACTACAAAAGTCTTTGAAATAAATTAATAAGCTCCATGTGGAGTAAATTTTGTGTATGGTGTAAGATAGTGGTCTACTTTTATTCTTTTGTATGTGGCTATCCAAAGAAAATATGTTCATATATTTACACACATACACACACAGAAGTTCATAGATACAGAGAATAGATTGGTGGTTGCCAGAGGCAGGGGGTGGGATGTGAGAGAAATGGGTGAACTTTTTTTTTATTTAAATATTTTTAAGTATATTAAAATTTCTGTCAACAAATAATTTTTTTAAAAAAAATTATTTATTTATTTGAAAGAAAGTGAGAGAGCACAAGCAGGGGGAGCGGCAGGCAGAAGGAGAAGCAGGATCCCCCCTGAGCAAGGAGCCCAATGCTGAACTCGATCCCAGGACCCTGGGATCATGGCCTGAGCTGAAGGCAGACGCTTAACCAGCTGAGCCACCTAAGCGTCCCAACAAATAAAAATTTTTAAAAACACTTCTTTTCATGCTATAAGAAGTTGCTGAAAGCTTATCATTTGAATAAAGACAAGTTGGAATTGATATAATGGACAAAAGGAGTTTAGATAACAAGAGTAGGCACTCTTGATGAAATAAAAATGGAAGCTTAAAAGACACATTGTTTTTGGAAAGATGAAACAACTTTTTAAAATTGCTGCTTCAGAGGGTAGATGCTTTGCTGTTCTTGACTAGCAGATGCGAATAAATTTAACTGTGTTTTCCCAGGAAAGTAAGGAACAGAATGATTTGGGGTAAATGTTCAGGAAGCAAAATTTGGATATTTAGAACATGGATTTTTGGACCACTCAACCCCTTAATTATTTTCATTTGATTCATATGTGGTTTAGTCAGTTAAGCCTGCTTTAACAAAATATACAGACTGGGTGGCTTAACACAAAGTTATTTAACAGAGTCTGGAGTATAGGAAGTCCAAGATCAGAGTATCAGCGTGTTTTAATTCTGGGTGAGACCTCTTCCTGATTTGCTGTGTCCTACATCAGAGAGAGAGGTCTCTGGCCTCTTCCTTCTAATAAGGACACTAATCCCAGGGCACCTGGGTGGCTCATTCAGTTAAGCATCTGCCTTCTGCTCAGGTCGGGGTCCTGGGATTGAGCCCTGCATCAGACTCCCTGCTGAGTGGGGAATCTGCTTTTCCCTCTCTCTCTGCCCCTCCCCAATGCTCACACACACGGGCTTGCACTTGCACACGCGCTCTTTCAAATAAATAAATAAAATCTTTTTAAAAAATGACACTAGGGGCGCCTGGGTGGCTCAGATGTTAAGCATCTGCCTTCGGCTCAGGTCATGAATCCAGGGTCGTGGGATCGAGCCCCACATTGGGCTCCTGGCTCAGCAGGGAGCCTGCTTCTCCTTCTCCCTCTGCCTCTCTCCCTGCTCATGCTCTCTCTCTCTGTATCTCTGTGTCTCAAATGAATAAATAAAATCTTTAAAAAAAAATAAAATAAAAAATTAAAAAAATTAAAAAATGACACTAATCCCATCAGAGGGGTGCCATCCTCATAACCTAATCTAAACCCAATTACCTCTGAAAGGCCTTACCTCCAAATACCATCACACTGGGGATCAGGGCTCAACATATGAATTTTGAGGGGACATAAGTATTCAGTTCATAGCAATATGTTTAGAAAAGAAATTCCAAGCAATTTACCTGATGAAGTATTTTTTTCTTTCATTTCTTATTTTTTCCAGTATAATTAACATATAGTGTTATATCGGTTTCAGGTATACAGTATGATGATTCAACAGTTCTATACATTTGCCAGTGCTCATCATGGTAAGTGTATACTTAATCTCCTTTATCTATTTCACCCATGCTCTCCACTCACCTCCTAGCTGGGATCTATTGGTTTGTTCAGTGTATTTAATGGTCTGTTTTTGTGTTCATTCTTTTGTCTCATTTTTACTTTGTTTTGTTTCTTAAATTCCACATTTGAGTAAAATCATATGGTATTTTTGTTTCTGTGTCTGACTTATTTCACTTAGCATATTGTCCTCTAACTCCATCCATGTTGTTGTAAATGGCAAGATTTCATTTTTTTTAAATTTTTATTATGTTATATTAATCACCATACATTACATCATTAGTTTTTGATGTAGTGTTCCATGACTCATTGTTTGCGTATAACACCCAGTGCTCCATGCAGTACGTGCCCTCTTTAATACCCATCACCAGGCTAACCCATCCTCCCACCCCCATCCCCTCTAGAACCCTCAGTTTGTTTCTCAGAGTCCATAGTCTCTCATGGTTCGTCTTCCCCTCTGATTCACCCCCTTCATTTCTCCCTTCCTACTATCTTCTTTTTTTTTTTTTAACATATAATGTATTATTTGTTTCAGAGGTAAAGCTATATGTCATTGTGGTTTTAATTTGCATTTCCCTGATGATTAATGATTTTAAACCTCTTTTCATATGTCTGATGTCCATCTGTATGTCATCGTCTTTGGAAAAATGCCTATTCAGGTCCTCTGACCAATTTTAACTGGATTGTGGTTTTTTGGTGTTGAGTTTTATAAGTTCTTTACATATTTTGGATTAACCCCTTACTGGATATATCATTTACAAATATATTCTCCCATTCGGTAGGTTGCCTTTTAGTTTTGTGGGTTGTTTCCTTAGCTGTGCAGATGTAGTCCCAATAGTTTATTTTGATGTAGCCCCAATAGTTTAATTTTATTTTTGTTTCCTTTGCCTCAGGAGACATATCTAGAAAAATGTTGTTATGAATGATATCAGAGAAATTACTATCTGTGCTCTCTTGTAGGATTTTTATGGTTTCAATTCTCACATTTAGGTCTTTAATCCATTTTTTGTATGGTATAGGAAAGTGGTCGAATTTCATTCTTTTGCATGTGGCTGTCCCGTTTTCCTAACACTATTTGTTGAAGAGACTGTCTTTTCCCCTTTGTGTATTCTTGTCTCCTTCGTCTTATTAATATTAGAAATGCCAAGTACCTACCAAATATGCCTAAACCCAAGGATTTAATTAGTCATTGTATTAACCTAGAGTATTACTATTTATGTCTTATCAATACCACTCATTTTTAAAGACCAGGAACAGCTGAGTTAACAAAATTGAAATTTCCCTCCTCTCAGGACCTATTTATAGCTGTCTCTAATTTGCATTGTTTCTTTACCAAAATCAACACAATGTATACTATTACATTTTTTAATCTTTGTCAGCATGACCAATAAAGAACACAGTCATCTTAATATCATGGCTTTCTGTTTTCACTTTATAATTATTATAAAACTAATACATGGGGGCACCTGGGTGGCTTGGATGGTTGGGCATCTGCCTTCGGCTCAGGTCATGATCCCAGGGTCCTGGGATCCAGCCCCACGTCGGGCTCCCTGCTCGGTGGGGAGTCTGCTTCTCCCCCTCCCTCTGCTTCTCCCCCTGCTTGTGCTCTCTCTCTCTCTCTGTATCTCTGCGTCTCGAATGAATAAATAAAAAAATCTTAAAAAAAAAAAAACTAATACATGTACTTGAGAATAGAATGAAACCGAAAAGAAAGTCTCTTGGCTCATCTCACCCCATTCATAATTCTTGATACTTTTTTATAGCTCTATTTTTATTACTTTTAGATACCATGAATTGACTCCAGACAATGAAAGATGAAAAATTTAGCTAACTTGTGTGAACCATCACCTCCCCATATCGTCCTCCCCATGTGATTCTTTTAGATATGCAATTATTGTTTCTTCATTTGGTTGTTTTGATAGCATAATATTTTCAGAAATTTTATTCCTTCAAATTATCTACTTCTTGAATCTGTATTATGTAGGATAATTTTCTCATCATTGTCTTTATAACATCAAGGTTTACAAAATGCACATCTTATTTTGTAATAAAAAGTGCCTCTGCTCTTCAACTATAAGTTTATTATAAAAATCAACAATGCTTAGATTAGAAAAATTGCATAATTAATATTCCACATAAAACAAAGTGCTGAGATTTTTCCAGTGAAAAAGAGTGTTCCTTAAATTTTTTTTCTGTTATAAAATAGATCTGCTTTGATATTTTTTATAAAAGAAGAATACAGAAAAGAGAAGACATGCGTTACCCTGTTTTCTTTTTCTTTTAGAGATGTTTTTCTTCTGCTCTGAGTTCTCTTTTATCCATTCTGTTTTTGCTTTATGCATATATTAACTTTTAAAATCTTTTTGAAGGCATTTTTTAAGGATTTTAAAAATTTATCTCTGTCCTCAGAGTAGTCTTTTTTATAACCAAACTGTGCCTTCTGGACCTTCTTAGATCTGATGCCAAATGTGCTATTTCTGTCATATAATAGATAGCTCCCACATTCATACAAAGTTATGACTCGGAGGATAAATAAATTTCAGCGCAGGAGAGGCAGCTCTGGTCACAGTCACTTGATATCCTATGGTTTGATAATTAGTTTCAATCTATATCATGAAAGATGTTACTTTACAAGTAGTGAATAATTTTTGCAGTAAAAGGAGTATCTGCTCCATAACCATAGAATTATATAGTGTGGTTCTCATATGGGGGTGGTGAGAACACTCTCCAGCATTTTAATCCATTGCAGAAAGCACCACAGGATCTGCTGGGTAATGAGGCCCAGGAAGTAAGAAGCTTGCCACCCAGTGGATCACTGTAGAGGTCTGGGACTCAGAACTGGCAATATTCCCAAGACTGTGCAGTACTTCCTCCAACATCCAAAAGCCCACCAAACAATGTGGCTTTCTTTTAATGGTAGTATGTGAGATGCAAAAACTTATCTTTTACATTACAGGGAATATCACGTGAATGTTTGCATATGTGTCATCCTCAGCATCTTGAGAAGTTTTTCTCCCATGCCTTGGTATCCATGTTTCTTGCTAGAGTATTTAGAGTACTTTCATTTTAACTGTGTGCCAAATCCAATCAACATGATGTCATCACTATACTGGGCCAATCTGATGTTCTGCTAATGATGGAAATTCCTGAGTACTATTCAGTGACAGAGAGCAGGAAACTTAAAATATCCCTTGGACAAAATAGGGAGTAGATTCCAACACCCTTTCTACATAAAAGCAAACACTTTTTTTTCTTTTTTTTTTTTATGGACAGAATGTGGAAAAAAAAAAAAAGGCATGTTTGTCAGATTACTGGTCCCATAGCAAATGAACAGATTGGGATATCTGTTTTGGTAAGAATTCCAAAGATAGCACAGCAACTGCCATTGCTCTTATCGTCTTGTTAAGTGATCGTAGGCTGACATGATCTTTCTGTGTTTTGCAGGTGACAGTTAAGTAAATGGAAACAGGATATAATGTGACCTACAACTCTGCATCCTTTGGCACTAATCTGCAAATCCTCAAAAATTACGGTATGGTTTCTGCTTTACCATCTTGGTTGGAGGTAAAGAGATGGGGATGTGATCAATGCTAGGCATTTCCACTTTGCCATTCCTACTGTAGTTTTTTTTTTTTTTTTTTTACTTATTTGGCAGGAAATAATATGTAGATTTTCATTTGCATTCAGGGATTAGAAAAATGCCCACAGGGTGAGTCCATGGACCCACTGAGGCACAGATTTTAGCCATTATTCCATTTAACAATGGACCTCCTTAAATTCCCAGTCTTAATTGAATGCCATAGTGATGCTTGGGGTTTACTAACCTAAGTCAATGTATGAAGTAGGTCTTTGGAGGTGTGAGATTTACCCTTTTCCAAGTATATATGTATCCTTATGAATAGACTCAGGTTTAGCTGGAGAAGAATTAAGTATTAGATATTTTATATTCTTGTAAGGTCAACTTCAAAGGAAAACAAACAAAACAAAACAAAACCAGAATCTCTTTTAATCAATAGACACTGAGTATGGGGAAGTAGTTTTGTCCAGAAATTGAGTTAGAGATTATCATTTACCTTTACTTTTGAGGCAGCTTCTACTTCCCAGATTTTGCCTTTTCTTCTAGGTTACAAAGTGCAGTAACACACTAGTTAATTTTCCATTGTTTTACTTCTACACTTTGATCTACTAGCCACTGCCATGAATGACTACAGATTAAAACATTCTAGTTTCTCCTCTGGCTTTATTGCCTGGGGGGCATTTCTTTCTCCATAACAATGAGAATTGCCCTAGTGAGGAGAAACAGGGTCTTTGAGAAAATCTGTGTTGGCTCTCTGTTGTAGTCCAGTGTGACCCTGAGAGCTATTGTCTTGCAACCAGGATCTTTGATATCAATAAGGATACTATGAGTCAAGAATAGCAGATCTGCTTTCCATTCCTTCAGAGATTATACCTAAGAGGTAATTAATTTCTCAGGCTCATAAGATAGTTCTACCCAAATATTCTTAATTCACTGAGTTTCTTTTTCTTTTTCCTCCATACTCTGTCAGGCAGTTCCTACATCACCTCCTTATTTACTGCAGGATATCATCATGGCCAAACTAGCATCCTGAACATGACTCTGAGCCACAGATCACAAGAGAATACTTTATGCCAATAAACCCTCCCTTATCTAACCTCAAGATTTACCTCCCACACATTTCCAATGCCCTCCAGATCTCTTCATGTATCAGTGAGGTGGTTCTTTGGATATGTGTACTACTCCCGGGAGGAGCCTAGGCTGACCCCACCCTAGTTGTTAGTTCGAAGATGGTGTGTACAAAGTAGGGATAAATACTGTGTGCAACAAGTATTCTCTTGTGAGGCAACTGCCTGATTAGGGTTTTTTAGGGTCTTCATGGCAGAGGCTTTTCTTTTCAAGCTGATGGAAGGAGCTGATGCTACCAGCTTGGAGGCCTCAGGGAAATCTGACCTGGAAGATCCTCAGACTGTTCCACACTAATGACTCCATCCGAGAACTCAGATCTCATCATTTCCCTATGGGGATCCTGACTTCTGTTTAGAAGACTTGTTGAGGCTATGTATTCATCTTTTGTAGCTCCTAGTTAAAAGTAAATCCTGGGTCTGATTTTCATCACTGTTTGCCCTGAGGTTATCAGAGTTAAATGTGTAACAATAGCTTGGGGGCTTTCTTTCTTTCCTTTGTGCCTTGAGTTGTGATTTGGTATTCTGAATTTGCACAATTTTGTGAGTTTTTTAAAGCTCTTAACAGAATTCCTCTAACTCTACAGCTTTTATAATTACAATTGCCTTCCTATGTTACAAATGATACTGTTAGTGAAGTGGTAGGTTCATTGCCTACTTAATACTATTGGCCAAATAGCCAAATAACAAAACATTATTTGATGGCAAGCAGGAAATTCATTCAATGGCCCTAGAATGGAGAAGGGGAGCTCATGCTCTAAAGGCACATTCTCCCCAATTAGGTCTCATGGTTCAGGTTTTATAGGGTTAACCCAGCTGATGTAGAGGCTTTTCAGGGAAGGGATGAGTGGCTTCTCCAAATCAGAATGCCCCCTCTTTTCTTCCCTTAAATGGGTGCAGTATGATCTGTTATGACACTGGTAGGTGTGGTTTTTGCTTTTATGATTAGATGGTAATGATCCCAAGATCATCCATAGGGTTAGCAAAGTGTCTGAACTGGATCAAACTGGTTGAAAACTGGGTCATAGGGGCTTGTTTGGAGCTTGTGGCTTTTGGCATCTGGCCTTAGTTTCTAGTGGCAAGCAGCACCTGTAAGCAGAGCTAGAAAAATGGATTATTGTGGCTTGTTATCGAGCCCCTGGTGACAATACTGGTAACTCAAAAACTCAATGATTTACCTTCTGAATACAGCTCAGTCAAGTGCTGCTATAAACAAGAACTGTTTTTTGTTTATTTGTTTTTTACCTTTCCACTTGCCACGGGCAATAAGGTTGTTTTTACCATCTGACCAGTTGGTTAATTACCAAGTTCAGAGTCCCATCCTGAGATTATACTTTTCAGAGCAACTACAAACAAGAGTTGTAGCCTGGGTTTGCACCCTGAAAAGGAGCTAGAATCAAGGGTTTGCATGCAGGCAGATTTCTTAGGGAAGTGATCCCAAGGAGCAGGAGTGGGAGACTGTAAAAACGGGGAAGAAAAATATAATCAATCCAGCTGTGGGTTATTGAGCTAAATACTACACTGGGAAACAAGGTTATGATCCCACTGGTGCCTTTGAAGAGGCAAGTAGAAGGCACCTGAGAATTAACTGCCTGAGTATATATGTATCAACCAGAGTTTCATCTTGGTGCATTTTAACTCCCTTACGTGTCTAGATTTGCACATGAATCAGAATTGCTGAGTGGATTCCAACAGTCATCCAGGTGGAGGTGGAGGTTGTGATGATGACCCAGGGCAGAATGTGAGATCTGTGCAACTGCTTGCCAAAACAGCTGGGGTAAGTCAAAAAAATAAAAGGAGGACCAGATGGGACACCAAAAAACTTTTACATGCTATGTAGCAATTCCATCTCCATGGTTTTACACAAGTCTTTCTTTGAAACATATTCACAGTGATTCATATAGAAGGGGCTTTTCATTATAGCACTAAACAGCACATATTATAACCAACTTACATCAGAAGCCTCATTAGTGAGAGAGTGGCCTCAAGCATAGTATACAACACTGTGCAGGAGATAAAATGAATAATTTCCACATGGAGAGTATGGTATCATGAACATAAAATGGGAAAACAGCAAAAATGTAACTTGTTATATAAAAGCGTATATATGTTGTAAAATTGCAAAAAACCTAAAAGGGAAAGAAAGATACCAACTTCAGGAGATTGTTGAGTGCTAGCAAAATAGAGAAGCAAAGGGGTTGGGGAGGGCTGCATAGTCAGCTGCAACTGTCTCTGCAAAATTTTACTTATTTTTTCAATATGTTAACTGTTTAACTTGAGATTTCATTATATTTCCACTTCTTTCTAAGTTTAGACTATTTTTTTTAATTAAAACGGGTTTCAAAAAGTTAGTAGAAGGTACTATCCTACAATCCAGCAATTGCACTACTAGATATTTGCCTAAAAGATACAAAAATACCGATTGAAGGGGCACATGCACCCCGATGTTTATAGCAGCATTATCAACAATAGCCAAATTATAGAAAGATCCCACATTTCCATCGACTGATGAGTGGATAAAGAAATTATGGTATATATATATATACAATGAAATATTAGTCACAAAAGTGAATGAAATCGTGCCATTTGCAATGACATGGATGGAGCTAGAGTGTATTATGCTAAGAGAAATGTCAGTCAGAGAAAGACAAATACCATATGACTTCTCTCATATGTGGAATTTAAGAAACAAAACAGATGAACATAGCGAGAAAGAAAAGAGGCAAACCATAAAAAAGACTCTTAACTATAGAGAACAAACTGAGGGTTGCTGGAGTGGAGGGCGGCAGGGGGATGGGCTAAATGGGTGATGGGTATTAAGGAGAGCACTTGTCATGCTGATCACTGGGTATTGTATAAGTGATGAGTCACTAAATTCTACTCCTGAAACTAATATTTCACTCTATGTTAACTAGTATTTAAATAAAAACTTGAAACAATGAATAAATAATAAGAAATTGAGACAGTGTGTAGAGGCCATTATCTCAGGTGAATTCTCTCTATGGGGACAGGTTATAGGTTCAGTAACTTTTTTTTTTTTTTCATTTTTTTTTTTTAAGAGAGAGGTGAGCATTTTTAAGTTGAGTGTATTTATATATGCATTTTATTTTAGAATTTAATACAATAGGGGCACCTTGGTAGCTGAGTCAGTTAAGCATCTGCCTTCAGCTCAGGTCATAATCCCAGGGTCCTAGGATCAAGTGCCCTATCATCCTCCCTGCTCAGTAGGGAAGTCTGCTTCTCCCTCTCCCTCTGCCTCTGCTCATGCTCTCTCTCTCACTCTTTCTCTCAAATAAATAAATAAAATCTTAAAAAAATAAATAAAATAAATAAAATTTAATACAATAAATTAAGAAAGAATATCTATAGAATAAATGATAACATATATCAGTGTGTAAAAATTGTAAGAAGAAATAAGAAAATAGTACAATTTTTTTTTTTTTTAGTACAATTTTTAAATGATCAGAATATATGTACAGGAGGGGGCACCTGGGTGGCTCAGTCGTTAAGTGTCTGCCTTCAGATCAGGTCATGATCCCAGGGTCCTGGGATCGAGCCCCTCATCGGGCTCCCTGCTCCACAGGAAGCCTGCTTCTCCCTCCCCCACTCCCTCTGCTTGTGTTCCCTCTGTCACTGTGTCTCTCTCTGTCAAATAAATAAATAAAATCTTAAAAAAAAAAAAAAGAATATATGTACAGGAGAATTAAAAATAAAAAGATCTCAATGATAAATGCATAAAATAGTCTCAACTCAGAAATAATCAGATAAAATCAAAATTATATATAAATATATATTATATAAATAAAATGAAAAACTGATATTAGCTATTAAAATAATGTTTAAAAATAAAAATACTCATATGTAAATGGAAATATATGTGCACATATATATCTCTCCAATATTCATATATATGTGAGTATCTATGTAGGGGTGTGTGTGTGTGTGTGTGTGTCCTATTATATAGTATCCAATACAAATATTTGCCCCCTTTGGTGTTTCTTTTTCTAGTTTTATTGAAAAATATTTGACATACATCATTATAATTTAAGGTATATAGCATGATAGTTTGATTTACATATATTGTGAAGTAATTACCACTATAGCTTTAGCTAACCTATAGCTTCTTCTCATATAGATAGAATAAAAAGAAAAGAAAGAAAAAAAGGAAAAAAAAATACTCTTCTTGTGATGAGAACTCTTATGATTACTCTCTTAACAACTTTCCTGTATATCGTACCACAGTGTTAGCTATAGTCATCATTTTGTACATTATATTCCTTGTACTTATTGTTCCTATAACTTGAAGTTTATACCTTTTGGCCACCTTTCTCCAATTCTCCCTCTTCCACCCTCCATTTCTAATAACCACAAGTCTGATCTCTTTTTTCTGTGAGGTTTTTTTTCTTTGATTCCACATGTAAGTGAAATCATATAGTATTTGTCTTTCTCTGTCTGGTTTATTTCACTTAGCATAATGCTTTCAATGTCCATCCATGAGGTTGCAGTGGTGGGATTTCCTAATTTTTTTTTTTTTTTTTGAGGCTGGATAATATTCCTTTATATATAACATAGCTTCTTTATCCATTCATCCATAGATGGACACTTAAATTATATCCATGTCTTGGCTATTGTAAATAATATTGCTATGAACATGGGGGTGCCGATGCCTTTTCAAGTTAATATTTTTGTTTCCTTTGAATATATTCCCAAAAGTGGAATTCCTGATTCACATGGTAATTCTATTTTAAATTTTTAGAGGATCTCCCATACTGATTTCCATAGTAGCTGAAGTAATTTGTAATTCTACCAAAGATATACAAGGGTTTCCTTTTCTCTGCATTCATGCCAGCATTTATCGCTTGCTTTTGTTTGTTTGTTTGTTTATTGGTTGTTTGTTTTTGTGTGTGTGATAGCCATTCTACCAGGCATGATTGATATCTCACTGTAGTTTGAATTTACATTTCTCTAATGACTAGTGATGTTGAGCATCTTTTCATGTACTTGTTGGTCTATCATATGTCTTCTCTGGAGAAATGTTTATTCAGGTCCTGTGTCCATCTTTTAATTGGGTTATTTGTTTTCCGTTTTGGTTTTGTTTTTGCAATTGAATAATGAGTTCTTTATGTATTTTGAATATTAACCTCTTATTAGATACATGATTTACAAATATTTTTCCCCATTCCATAGTTGAATTTTCACCCTGTTTATGGTTTCTTTTACTGTATAGAAGGTTTTTAGTTTGATGTATCCGCACTTGTTCATTTTTTATTTTGTTGCTTGTGCTTTAGATGCCACATCAAAAAAAATATTACCAAGACTCATTTCAAGGAGATTTATTCTTATGTTTTCTTCTTGGAGTTTCATAGTTCTAGGTCTTACATTTAAGTCTATAATCCATTTCAAGTTAATTTTTGTGAATAGTGTACGATATGAGTCCAGTTGTGAATGTCCTTTTGCATGTGAATGTCCAATTACCTCAGCATCATTTATTGAAGAGATTGTCTTTTCTCCATTGAATATTCTTGGCTCCTTGTCAAATATTAGTTGCCTATATATTCTTGGGTTTATTTTGGAGTTCTATTCCATTGTTCTATTTGTCTGTTTTTATGCCAATATTCCAAAGTTTTGATAATTATAGCTCCATAGTATAGCCTGCAATTAGAAGTGTGATGCCTCCTGCTTTTTTCCTCAACATTCCTTTGGCCATTTGGGATCTTTTGTAGTTCCATATAAATTTTAGGATGTTTTTCCTACTTCTGTAAAAAATGACATTGGAATCTGATAGAAATTACATTGAATCTATAGATCATTTTAGTAGTATTGACATTTTAACATATTAATTTTTCCAATCCATGGACATGGGATACCTCTCCATTTATTTGTCCCTACTTGGGTTTCTTTCATCAATGTGTTGTAATTTTCAGAGTAGTGATTTTTCATCCCTTCAGTTAAATTTATTCCTATGTATGTTATTGTTTTTGCTACTATTGTAAATGGGATCAATTTATTTATTTCTTTTTCAGAAAATTTGTTAGTCTGTAGAAACACTACTGATTTCTCTGTGTTGATTTGGTATCCTGCAACTTTATTGAATTCATTTATTAGATCTAACAGTTTTTTGGTCAGTCTTTTATATAAAATGATATTATCTGCAAAGGGAGATAATTTTACTTCTTCCTTTCTAATTCTAATTCCTTTTACTTCTTTTATTTGCCTGATCTTTCTTGCTAAGGCTTCTGATACTATGTTGAATTGGAGTGGTGAGAGTGGACACCATTGTCTTGTTCCTGATCTTAGAGGAAAAACTTTCAAACCTTCACCGTTGAGTCAGATGTTAGCTGTGGGCTTGTTTCCTATGGCCTTTATTAAGTTGAGATGTTACTTCTATGTCTCATTTGCTAAGAGTTTCTATTATTAATGGAAGTTAAATTTTGTCAAATAATTTTTCTGCATCTATTGAGATGATTATATGATTATTTTCTTTCATTCTGTTAATGTGATAGAGCACATATATTGATTTCCGTGTGTTGAACCATTCTCACATCCCAGGGGTAAATCCCTCTTGATTATGGTGAATGATTCTTTTAATGTGCTGCTGAATCCCATTTGCAATTATTTTATTGAGAGTTTTTTGCATCTATATTCATCAGGGATATTGATCTGTAGTTTTCTTTTCTTATAGTGTCCTTTTCTGGTTTTGGTATCAAGACACTGCTGGTCTCATAAAATGAGTTTGGGAGTGTTCCCTCCTGTTCAATTTTTTGGAACAGTGTGAGGGCTGGTGTTAATTCTTCTTTAAACTTATGGTAAAATTTGCCAGTGATGCCATCTGGTCCAGGGCTTTTCTGTGTAGTGAGATTTTTTTTTATTACTGATTCCATATCCTTACTACTAAGTGCTTTATTCAGATTTTCTATTTATTCCTGATTCAGTCTTGGTAAGTTGTATGTTTCCAAGAATTTTTCCATTTCTTCTAGGTTGTCCAGCTTGTTGCTGTATGTATAGTAGTTTATACCAGTGTTAAATTTATAACATAAATTTGGTAAAGTACAAAGAAGCTATTCATATATTCACACAGAAAATCCAGTTTAGGATTTCTCCAAAGAAAAATACCCAACAATGTGTTAAGCATAGTTTTTCTCATTCTTTTATATTTTGTTTAGTTTTTGTTTTCAACAAATGTAAAATATTTACTTTGGTATTTCCTATATCTGATATTTGAAAAAAATGAATGGTTGATATATAAAGTGTACTGCATCATTTGATAGAAATTAGATTTTTAAAATGTTTTGATTTAGAATACTTAATACTGTTGGATATATTCATGAGGCAGTTTGTAGCATATGCATAGAATCCAATTAATTTAAAATATGTGTGTGCATACATATATACAAATAGTGTTAGTATACTTGATATACATGTTTTTTTGAGCAACATTCTTCATTCCATCTCTGGGTTGTCCTAAAACACATCCTATATTTTCATTTTCTCTTAAGGCTCTTCTCAAAAAATTATTTACAATAAGTATATATAATTCTTCATATTCTGATTTAAAAACACATTTTGTAGAAATATAAAAAATGTATGGGGCGCCTGGGTGGCTCGGTCAGTTAAGCGGCTGCCTTCAGCTCAGGTCATGATCCCAGGGTCCTGGGATCGAGCCCCGCATCGGGCTCCCTGCTCCGCGGGGAGCCTGCTTCTCCCTCTCCCACTCCCCCTGCTTGTGTTCCCTCTCTCGCTGTCTCTCTCTGTCAAAATAAATAAATAAAATCTTTAAAAAATATATATATATAAAAAATGTACAGCTTTGTTAAATTATATCATATTCTTTTATTGTAAGTAATACATAACAGGCCATAATTTCCTCTTTATGCTTAATTCATGCTCATTCCTTCAAATTAGAATATTTATTACTTTATATTGTAGAACTTCCATATGATTACTAATACTTGTAACTTTAATTACTTCAATACCCTACACCAAACATACTGTGCATCTTTTTTGGTGACTGGTCATTTGGCTCTGAGAGATAGATGCTTCATATTAAAGGACACATTATACTTTATTAGTAATAGACATTCAGATATAATCCACTGTGAACTCTAGTTGGTTAATCAAGATTTTATCAGGGAAACAAAGGCCATTCTAAGGACTTAAAGCAAAAAGGTATTTAATGCAGGAAGCTAGAGTCTCCCAGAAGCATCATGGTTCACATGGGAAACATAAGTCATTCAGTCATCAATTGCAGGATCCTCATGGAAGCCTCCTTGAATGATGTCACCTGCTTGTAGTGTCCAGTTAATGACTAGCGTGAGCTTGTCCAGAAGTCTAAAAATTTGCAATCTAAAGCTTTTTGGCAACTTCTACCATATAATTATAGTTTCCTTTCTTTTAGTTTTCCAAATCACTTATGAACGACTTTCATTAATAGAATCTAACCCACAAAACTGCTTTAAAGGAATTCTGAGAAATGGAATTCCCAGGCTTCTTCCCTCAGGTGTGGGAAGAGGCAGAGCTGAGTTAATAATCAATAATCAGGTACACTTTATAAAAGCTAATATTACACTGATTTCATTTCCCAACCATCTGAGAGAAAAGAGAAATGTAAAAACAATTCATTTTATTTTGGCTTCTTGAAATTCAATTTGATAGCAACTTCTCTAATTTAAGGTTAATCCTACAATTTCTGTCCAATGATTTTATGTGAGAGAGATACATGTGCATAGACTGGCAATAAATAGTTAAGGGAACATCAAGAATGAAAAATGGTGGTCTCAGTATATGAAACAGATTTGCCTAAGATTTATTTCATCTAAGTGACCAGTTTGTCCACATGATATGGAATAATTTTCTCTACATAGCCATTTCTTTTTCTCTCTTTGACTATTTTCTCTATTTGACTAAAGCCCCATTTTAAAAAATGCCCTTTCTCATTAATTTTTTGAAAATAATATAACTGCAGCTGTAACATCATCATAGTCTTAATCTGCAATGGAAGGTACTATCTCAATTAATATCGTATGCAGTTCCTACAGATTAGTCCAAATTTCCAATAAATGGTTGGTTGTACAATTTTTATGTCATCCAGTCTAGCATTCTATTTTATATACCATAGAGTCTAGCATTTTATTCTATTATTCTTGAATATGTGTCCTTTAAGCGATCTCTTAAATGTCTAGTAAAATCTATATGTATTATTAATCTATAAAAATTATATCATTTTTTTATTCATAAAATGTTGTAGACAGAATTGAAGTCTTGATCCCAATCTCTCCCTTCTCTTAACAGAGGCCACATTTATTCTAAAATAAGTATCTGTCAGCCTGGTACATATATTAATGGTTTTATTACACTTGATTTTTTTCTGTAAGTACTATAATGATTTTCCCCAGGTTATTCCTGATGATATAGGTCATTATACTTTACTCATTTCCCACCACTATATGATGTCTCACTGTAAAAGTATATAAAAATTTATCCATTTCCTTATGGGGTATTTAGGTTCTTTCCTTTTCTTTCTCTCTTAAAAAAAAAAAAAATCCATGTATATATATGTGTCTTCTTATTCATGTATATAAGAATTTCTCTAAAGGGCCCAAGATCAGAATTTGCTTCAGATACAGTAGTTTCATCTGTTACCCCTAACTGCCAGATCCGCTGTCATTTTTAACTTTTTCACTTCCTAATACATTTCCACTCATTTTGAGTACATATTTCAAGCTTTGCTTAAGTAACATTTTCTTAAAAATGGAAAGTCACTTTCTTATGTAACATGGGCACAGAGGTTAAAATAAGGATCTTTCCATCATGAAGCCTGTGCCAGATGTAATGAAGGAAGTGCAGGGTACTAAAAATGGTGAATGCAAAAATAGAAGATAATTGATCTTAGGAGCTGGAAAAGTCTTTTACAAGTAAGGTGAAACCTGAAGGATAAATAGATGCCACCCAGATGAAAGGAAGAATGGTAGAAAATGCTTAATACACAGAGAATATAATAAAAATATTAAATGCTCAAATGTCTGAGCATAGTTCCATGTGACTTGAGTCTGTAAGAGTGTCAAGTAAAGAGGTGAAGAGAGAGAACCCAGTTCATTTAGGAACTCGGGTGCCATATTAAAATACTTTTATCTCAAGGGCAATGGAAAGTAGAGTAATGTTGGAATTTTAGAATGACCATTTCAACAGGTAAAGAGATAAAGAGTAGCCAAGTAAGACGCAAAATAGGAAAAATAAATTTTAAGGAAGTCAGGTAATTCAGACAAAATACTGTGGTGACTCAGAGAAGTGGCAGCAAGGCTCTAGAGATGTAGCTGGATTTGATAGATACTGAGGAGATTGAACTGGCCAGCTTAGTGATTACATGATACAGGAGTTAAGGCAGGAGATCATCCATAAAAATTGTGCAGTGTGAGGAAGAAAAGTAACATCCATCATAGAGCTCAAACACACATTTTTAGTGGATATATTCAGGACAATACATGGGGCATTTGATACCCAGAATGCATCATTTTTTAATATTCCCTGCATCTACAGGCAAAATTATTTTCTTTTTTTTTTTTTAAGATTTTTTATTTATTTATCTGAGAGAGAGAATGGGAGACAGAGAGCATGAGAGGGGGAGGATCAGAGGGAGAAGCAGACTCCCTGCTGAGCAGGGAGCCCGATGCGGGACTCGATCCCGGGACTCCAGGATCATGACCTGAGCCGAAGGCAGTCGCTTAACCAACTGAGCCACCCAGGCGCCCCAGGCAAAATTATTTTCAATAATAGTCTTATCGTCAGGAATAATAACCAGAGTTTCATGATTCATTCTTTAGTTTCCAAGCAATTAACAATAAAATGAAACTAAAATTCAAAGACATAATTCAATTTCAGTAAAACACTGCATGTATGAACTAAACTTGGTAATTTACCAAACACAAATAGAGTGTCTGAGATTCCTTCTCTCCTTCACTGTTTTAAGCTGTAGAAGCAGATGAAATCTCTATTAGTCTTCTAGAATGACAGAATTGAAGTTACTCAAGGTCCATTTGTTTTTTTAACAATCATTGTAATATCTTCGCCAATTCTGAATCTACTGTTTAAAGGCAGGAATGAGGAGTACCATAGAGATTTGAGACAAAACAAGCTCCAGATATTCCCAACCATTATGAACTTACTTTCAAAAGAAACATGGATAGATGAGTCACTGTGTGTCAGGAAGCCAGCTGCATAACTGTGAGATCTCTAGATTAATTCAATTTAGGTGACAATGTATAATGTCAGTTTATTAAAGAATAAGTAATGAATTGTGTTAATCTGAAGCAATATATATATCATATATAATAGTATATACAAACTATACATATACACATAAATACAATTGATGTGTATATATATACACACATACATAAGTACTGTGATATTTATGTATTATATATTATGTTGATATGCACTTAGAAAGATAAAATACGCAGTTGTTTAAAGGCTAGTGCTAAGTCTGGTAATACTTTACACCCTATAACAATATCTGATGGAGTGAAAAACAGCCTATATCATTTTACCTCTACTTCCTAATAACAGCCTATATTGAATCTGTTTACTAGATCAGTGAGTTACTCTTTTCTAAACCTGCTCAAAATCACCTGACAGAGTAGGATGAAAGAGACAGGAGAAAACTGTACAAGAAACAACAAAGGGATTTAGAAGATATTTAACTTCTCAGAAGAATTAAAAAAAAAAAAAGAGCTATTTTTTTCACTGAGTGCTTTATAGTGAGAAGCTCTAGATATACTATCATATCTAAACTGTCTTTTTAAAACTGGGTTATTTATAATTAAACAACAGTGAGTTAATTGACTATCAGGCTCAGTTCCATAATCAAGCAAAAGGGATTTGATATTGTATTCTATTTAGGACAGAAAAAAAAATCAATTATCTTCTCTTTTTTATAACATTTGAAGATTGATTTTCATTAAAGAATTTATCAATAATTGTCATTTAACATAACATAGTACTTAACTAAACTCTTCACTTATGGAGTTGAGGATAAAATTTATAAAGTTCAGGGGAGCCTGGGTGGTGGCTCAGTTCGTTAAACATCTGACTTTTTTTTTTTTTTTTAAGATTTTATTATTTATGAGAGAGAGAGAGAGAGAGTGCAGGGGGAGGGCATGAGGGAGAGGGAGAGAATCTCAAGCAGACTCCCCGCTGAGCAGGGAGCCTGATATGGGGCTCGATCTCAGGACCCAGAGATCATGACCTGAGTGTAAATCAAGAATCGGATGCTTAATCAACTGAGCCACCCAGGGGCCCCAAGCGTCTGACTCTTGATCTCAGCTCAGGTCTCAATCTCAGGTTAGTGAGTTCAAGCTCCCCATCAAGCTCTGGGCTAGCGTGAAATTAAGGACATATGTGATAGAACAATAACAAAAATAAAATCAATTTTCAAATTATATTTTTAATAAAAAACTTTATAACAAATATTGTGACTCCCATACCCTCCCATCAGTTGTAGCTGTATAGGTAGGTTTTATTTGTCAATGAAGCAAATTTTCTACAAGTTAGATAATCTGGGTTCAAATTTTTCTTCTATAAAATTCTGAGTAGTGTTACCAGAACAGATCATTAAACTTCTGGATGTCTCAGTGTATGACCTTAAACTATATTTCCACTTTATAGGATTGTTTCCATTATAAAATCCACTAGTCTAGCTAGTCTAGCTTCAGCTTTCCAAGACTTTAACTCTGTTTCTCCCTCTACCCTTGAGGAATGTAACAGTTCCCCACAGTTGGTTTTGTGACTGATATTTAACCCCCATATATGTTTTTTCTATCCTGCTAATACCTTTAGGAATATTTTCTTCATTACTGTTTCTCAAGTTAAATCATTTTAATTATGTTATCAGTATCCTTCCAGATACCTAACACGTAATGCTTTAGTTTTTAAATGCTCCATTTGAGACAAATGTATGTCTTAGAAAACATAAACTAATAAACCAAATTTTGATTAGATATATTTTATTAAAACTCAACAATTTATTTGATAAATTCATTTAGAATATAAATATCATAATTCCACTGAATACTACCTGATTTATCTACCCAATTTTGTTTCTTTTATTACTAATATATTTCCCCTTAAGATATCTGACTTCTTATATATAACCACCAAAAAATGAAAGCACATCATGTGTTTATGATTAGAAATTCAATATTTTTATTATAAAATATGTATGGAAAATTCAAATAAGAATGCATCTTATGAATTTGAATCTATAACAAATAATATCAGTATGCATTTTGTGAGAAAATCGATGCTTTAAGCAGTTATTCAAATATAATGTCAAGGAACTGTAACATATATGTACAAAGATAATGAGAAGTGTAAAAGATTGTCATTCTCCATATAAAAGTAGGAAGTCCCAATCTTCCCACTGATAATAGTTTTGAAGATCTTTACATGTATTTGAGAGTTTTTTGAAAGGGAAGCATTTTACATCATCTATTGTAAAATAAAGTGATAATAATATAAGATTTGCTTTTCCACTGTGATGTCAAAAGAGCTATAATTATTGCCAACTCAATTTATAAATGGCTAATTGGAAGAATAATTAACAACAAACCAGAACTAACGAGTTGCGATTACAACATAAGTGATAATCTTCCTGTTTGTCAAATAAAGGAGTGCATTTTGGAGATAGAGATAGCTATAATAAATAAGTCAATCTATAGTGTCATTTAACTACGAGTAAATATATCCATCTTTTGACATTTTAAATACATAATGATTTTGCATATGGCTGCAAGTAACTAATTCACTCCCAGTTTGCCCTCTATAGTGTCATGTTTGTAACCCTGCAGTTAAGACTATGTCAGCACTTCCATTAAAAATCCATATTTGAAGCCATGATATTACGAAATAAAAATTGTTTTCATAATAATACATGGACTGTAAAAGCTCTTCCGAGGAGGTATTTTAAAGATTTTATTTATTTATTTGAGAGAGAGAGAATGAGAGACAGAGAGCATGAGAGGGAGGAGGGTCAGAGGGAGAAGCAGACTCCCTGCCAAACAGGGAGCCCGATGCGGGACTCGATCCCGGGACTCCAGGATCATGACCTGAGCCGAAGGCAGTCGCTTAACCAACTGAGCCACCCAGGCGTCCCCCGAGGAGGTATTTTAAATAAATTTTAAAGACTGTTTTTTTACGGGAAGGGTATATCTGATTATGAGAAGGGTGTGTATTGATAAGTGATAGGCTATTGGTGATTCTAAATTACTACCTTTCTGCCTTTTAATGAGTATTTCTGGTAAATGAGAAAAATAATAGATGTTATTAAATAACTTCATTTTGATTAAAAATAAACAAGTATTACATTAGTTCTATAAAGATATATTTAAACTAAGGCAATCATTGATACACTATTAGGCCTTTTGAAGGTTGTTTCCAAGTTTTACAAAGAGATTGATAGGCCGAAAAATATGTATGAAATTATTTGATAACTTGGATCTTGCAAAATCAACTTTAACCAACTTTACTGGTTGTTAATTAACCATATAGATAAATAAAGCTAACTGACATGCTTCTTACCACACTTTTGTATTTCAACCACTTACATTTTAAACAAGCCAAAAAAATTTAACAGTAATAAATCAACAAATACTAATGTTGAAAAAATATCTTATGTCTTCATGGTCAAATTCAATGTAAGAAAACTAGCATAATAGATGTAAAAGTAAAACCATTAAAATATTATTTCAACATAATAGATGTTTTGTAGATAATAAAAATTTCATATTTGTTTTAAGTAAAAGTCTGTGGTAAAGTCCACAACCATAAGAATTATATTAAAATTCAGGGCGCCTGGGTGGCTCAGATGGTTAAGCATCTGCCTTCGGCTCAGGTCATGATCCCAGCATCCTGGGATCAAGTCCCGCATCGGGCTCCCTGCTCCTTGGGAGCCTGCTTCTCCCTTTGCCTCTCTCTCTCTCTCTCTCTCTCTGTCTCTCATGAATAAATAAATAAAATCTTAAAAAAAAAAAAAGAATTATATTAAAATTCTAATTTACACTATTTTATTGATTCAGTCATTGATATTTTTTACTAGTCATAGAGCTTCTGAAAGTTTATTTTATGAAGAAGATAAGGCTTTATAATAGCAGCTATAAAATCTGGAAATTTTACGAGGCAAATTATCCCTCAAAAATAATTTTTTAAAGAAATTCAGCAAATATAATCTTTGGAATTACTGGCTATACCTCTGTTAGGGTTTGTGTTCATAGTAAGATTTCTAAATTCAGTAAGTTTTTTAAAGTATAAAAGTGTGTAAATCATATGATCCCTTGTTATAAAATACATAAAACAGATTGCAACTATTTTTTAGATACCTAAGTAAATCTTTATAAAAAATATTAAATTACTAATATTTCTGAAAATTTTGTATATGCTTTCCTGACAACGTATAAATGTGTGCTAGATATCTAAATATCTCGTTCTTTCCTTGATAACTTTTGAAATACCCAAATTAATATAAAAGATAAAAGTTGTATCAAACCTCCAAGGTTTGGAGTAACATTATCCTTAGAACAGATATTTGAAGGACTGCTACTGTAGTGAAAATACTTGTGTTGAGTTAGAAAAAGGCACAAGAATTGGATTTGGTCATTATTTTTCTAATGAAATGCAAGAAGTGGAAATAAACTAGTTTAAAGAGTTTGCCCAGTCAGGCTAACTACCTGACTGGGATAGATGCATGCTGAATGTGAGAGGCCTTTGGGGCCAAGTAGGAAGCATATGCTAGGTTCCTCCTTTCAAACCAGCTACACTACTTGAGACATTAGAGAGCACTGGGAAGAGGTTACCACTTCCAGTCAAGATCAAGTAAAAGAGACCAGATTAACCTTCCCATCTGAAACAGCTAATAATAAGGAAATATATGTGGGGGGAAAAAATGACACTTAAGACATTAGATATCAGGCCATAAAAGAGATCCATGTGAGATGGGAAACAAAGAGTGTACTCTAATTGGCTTAGCATATGACTTGGAAAGTGTATAGGCTACAGTCTAAGGAGGTAAACACAAGATGAGCCCAGCTATCACCCAAGCCAAGATTCCAGGGAAGTGAGGGTTAATAGAATTTGTAGGGCAGATTAAGAGAAAAGAAGAATGATGTGGATAAGGAGGGTTGCAGAGATCTGTGCAGGATCAGGCTTGAGTATTCAGGTGAGTCTTGGCCATAGCATGTACCTGAGTCTAAGGAAAGAATCAAAGCAGGAGTAGAGGTATTGTGAGTGCCAAGAGCTCACATAGGGCCTGCAAAATGCCTGTTCCCAAAAGCCAGATTGGAAAACCTCGTAATTCAGGATACATCAGTTGGAATAGTAAAATTCTTGCCTCACTTGTGGGAAAAAAATTAACCTAACATAAACACAACTCTTCCCTCCTGCCCACCCCCCCAAAAGCGCAACAGTTTAAAGAAAAGCCTAATAGATTACATTGTTTCCAAATACCCCATGCCCTAGAATAGAGTTTTAAAGGATAGTAAAGGAAGACAAATAATACAGCACTCCACAAGGTCAAAACCACAATGTCTGATATTTAATCCAACATTGCCAGACATGCAGAGAAGCAGGGAAATAAAATTCCTAATGAGAAAAATCAAACAAAACTAACCCCCAAATGACAGATTACATAATCAGTAGAAAAGACATTAAAACAGTTGTATGACTATATTCCATATGTTCAATTAGTTAGAACAGGTGTCAGCAAACTTTACTCACTTATTTGTAAAAAGCCAGATAGTAAAAAAAAAAAAAAAAAAAAATTAGGTTTTGTGAGACACATAGTTTCTGATATAACTGTAGTATAAAAACAGCCATTAATAATATGTAAATAAATGGATGTGACTGGTTTCAGTATGAGATTATTCACAAAAACTGTCTGAATGTAGCCCATGGACTGTAAATTACTGACTCCTGAGGTAGACAAAATAACTCATATTGCAGAAGATAATACAGAAGAAAATATTACTGAACAAATCAATAGAAACTATTCAAACACAGAGACCAATAGACACAACAGAACTTACCCAAAATGAAACATAGATGAAAGAAACTCTTTTGAAAAGCATTAGTGAACTGGGACAAAGCTTCAAGTAACCAAATAATTGTGTAATTGGAGTCCTCTAAGGAGATGAAAGCAAGAAAGTAACAAAACATATTTTTCCTTCAACACTTTAACTCTTTCACTCTATCCTCCTCTCTTCCCATGGTTTCTTAAGAGAGTTCCAATGTAATTCTTATTTCTGCTCCTCTGTAAAGGAGGTAATCCCCCCAATCCCCCAACCCCGGCATCCTTCAAGATTTTCTACTTGTCTTTTATTTTCTGTCATTTAAATATGTTATGCCTAGTGTAGATATTTTCGTGTTTACCAGTTTGGCGTTCTCTGAATTTCCTGGATCAGTGGTTTGCTATCATTAGTTTTGAAAAATTCTGTTATTATCGCTTCCTTTCTTACTTTTTCTTCTGGTATTTCAACTAATGTGCATATCTTTTATAATTGTCTCATTGTTCTTGGCTATCCTGTTCCATTTTTTTCATTCTTTTTTTTCTCTTGCATTTCAATTATATGTTTCTTGATATTTCTTTAAACTCATTGATTTTTTTCTTTGGTGCTCTCTATTATATTGATGATTCATTAAAGGCATCCTTCATTTCTTTTATGACCTTTTTGATCGCTTCCACTTCCTTTTGATTCTATCTTAGAGTTTCGATCTCCTTGTTACCTTATCCACATATTCTTGCATGTTGTCCAGTTTCTCCCTTAGAGCTCTTATCATATTAATCATAGTTGTTTTAAATTCATAGTCTAGTAATTCCAACACCTTTGGCATATCTAAGTCTGTTTCTCGGGTTTTCTCTATCTCTTTAAGGTATGTTTTTTTTCTTTTAGTATGCTTCATAATTTTTTGTTGTTGTTGTTGAAAGCCTGCTATGGACTAAATTGTGTCAACTCAAAAATCTGAGCTTAAAGCCCTAACCCTCAATGCGACTGTACTTGGAGATGTACACCTACAATGAGGTGATAAGGGTTAAACGAGGTCCTAAGAGTGTGGCCCTAATCCAGCAGGGCTGGTGCCCTTATAGAAAGAGGAAAAGACACTGGAATTCCTCTCTTTGCCATGTGAAGAAACGCTTAGACATCTGTCTGCCAACCAGAAAGAAGGCTCTCACCAGAAACCAGATCAGCTGGATTCTTGATCTTGAACCTTCTGGCCTCCAGAATTATGAGAAAATACATTTCTGTTGTTTAAGTTTCCCAGTCTGTGCTATCTTCTTATGACACCACGAGGTGACAGACAAAGCTGGACATGATGTACTGGGTAAAAGTAATCAAATTAAATAGGCCTTTACTGTGAGGTTTTTTTGTTTATCTGACTAGGACTTAGGCTCTTTCTACTGTTTGCTGTACCTGCAAATGTCAGAGGTTAAAATGTCTCTCATGTCCTTTCTTTATCTACTGTGTTGTCTTTGGGTCTCCCTAGAGAGTTCTTTTTTAAGTGAGGTCTGAGATTTGAGTACTTTCGGTTGTACTCCCTGTTACAAGAAGGTAAGGTTTGGGGGAAGCAGAAGGATCCTATAATCCTAGCAATAGTCCTTAATTTTTTCTTGCTTCTGTCCTCCTGGAGTGTGACTTTCCCAAGTTTCTCAGATTGGTTCCCCTCCTTTAGGTGAGACAGGAAGGCTAGAAGTTAGGGTTTTTTATTTCCCAAAGTCCATTATACTTGCAAAGCCCCATCCAGTTAGACACTAGGAAAATAATTTCCCTTGAGGGAAAGCCACGTTAAGACATATAGAATGCTCTGGACATATTTAAAGATAGCAACTTTTTTTCCTCCATCCACAGGAAGCACAAGGAGATTTTTTTTTCTTTTTTTTTCTTTTTCCTTTCTGATCCTCACTGTTTAAACCTGGTAGGGTTTCTGGAGGTAAAATTCACAAATGCATGGATGCCCTCTTCCTAATTTTAAGAACCACTGAAATGTTTAACTCTCAAACTTATCCACATTGAACCCCCAAACAGTTCTTCAGTTGTTGAAGTTTTGTGAGCCCTACAGTTTCTGTTGTAACTGTGGTGTGGAAAAGCCATTGATAATACGTAAATGAATGGCTGTAGCGGGGTCTCCATACACTAGTTCCAGCGAAAGCTTCTGTTCCTAGGCTTGTCCTCCAGCAAGCTGGGATTCTTTTTCTCTCTGTCTCTTTCTCTGATTTTTCAGCGCAGCAGTTCGTCCTGTGACCTCATTACTCGTGGGTCTAAGAGGAGTTGCTGCTTTTCAGTTTGTTTAGCTTTTGTTGTTGTGTGAAGACTAGAGTGGTAACTTTCAAGCTCCTTTCATGTTGGACTGGAAAGTGGAAGTCTCAAAATACGCCAGTGTTTGCAATGCAGTGACCAAATGTTTGCAAAATTGATGCAAACTGTAAACTCAGGGATCCAAGAAACTTAAACCTCCAGGAAAAGACACACAAAGAAACTGCCCAAGGCACATTGTGTTAGTTTGTAAGGACTGCTGTAACAAAGTACTGCAGACATAGTGCTTCAAGACCCATTATTTTCTCACAGTCTTAGAGGTTAGAAATCTGAGACTGAGGTTTAAGTAGGGTTCATTCCTTCCAAGGGCCATAAGGGAAGGGTCTGCTTCAGGCTTGAAAAGGCCTATCTTCTCCCTGTGTTTTCACCTTGTCTTCCCTCTGTACATGTCTGGTTCCCACTTTTGTCTTCTAATAAGGACACCAGTCCTATTGGATTAGGGCTTACACAGATGACCTCATTTAATTTAATTACCCCCTTAGAGACCCTATCTCCAAATGAGCTCAGATTCTGAAGTGCTATGGGCTAGGACTTCAACATATGAACTTCTGGAGAGGGGGGACACAAGTCAGCCCCTGATACACATCATAATCTATTTTTTTTAGAAACCAGCAATAAGGAGAAAGTCTTAAAATCAGCCAGATATCAAAAGAACACATTGCATACAAAGGAGCAAAGGTAAAAATAATAGTAGACTTCTTGTCCAGTTTGACACAAGAGGAATATGAAGAGGTCCAAACATCTGGTCAGCTTTGCCTACAGGGCATTTATTGATTTCAGGGAACTACATTAGACATGGGGGGTGCTATGCTGCATGCTTTCAAGAGCCAAAAAGAGAAAAAAAATCTCTCATAATTTCTCAATATTTAGAAGTCAGATAACTTCAATATTGAAGGTGGCCTTCTTCAATCTTTCAGCCAGTCTTTCTAACAAGAGGTTTGCCAGATTTTAAAGCTGTGGGGTGGAAAGTGAGGGAGTATAAAATAAAGACAAAGGGACTTACTCAAAACCCACACAGGGCAAAACCGAATCTCCCACAGTCTTTAGTCTTTCAATTAAGAGTCTGTATTATTTTACTCCTTGACTTTGCAGGCTCTCAAGGATGGAGAAGATATACAAGACATACTTCTCCTTAAAGCCACACAAGGGAGTACAAATTTACATCAAGAAAGGAAAAAAAGGGGTGTGTGTGTGTATCCTACCTCTAAGTCTTTGATAAGAAAAGGTTTTATGCCTCCTTGGAAGAGCCTGAAAGAAATCTTCCAAAGCCCAATAAAACATTTAATTTGCATTCAGTGTGCCTGGAAATGTCTTCCAGATCCTTTTGACCCCAACTTATTTGTGTAAGAGTTCCCTGTCAGAAGAATTAGCTCTCAAATTTGTTGGTCAGGAAAAGAATGCAATTAACACTCCAGGGGACCTACACACAGAACAGCTTTATCTCTCAAAACAAGGATGCACATTTTATGTTTTGATAAACATAGATAATTAGAAACAGTCTCTGTTTTCTAACACTTACGATTTTGCTCTGGTTAGATACCAATAGTTTGATTTTTGTAGGTATTAAGATGCCATAAAATAAAAGCTCACTTACACTGAGTCTCAGATTTAATGTAAGGAAGGTCAAACTGAATATTTATTAATGGGATTAACAGATACTGAAATATATTAAAGGGAGTATAAGTGCAAAATGTAGTAAAACTTAAACAAGTCGGAAAATTCTGACTAAAGCGTAAAAGACTTTCTAAAACTTACCTGATGAGCAATCAGTATTTTTTTCACCTTGATTAAACATTTAGTTAATGAACTAAAATAGAGTAACAGAACTGCTGGGGACCAAATTAAAATAAAAGTGAAAGAAATATTAAGCAACTTTGAGAGAAATTACGAAACAAGGAGGAAAAAGAGGAGAGACTTGGAAGATGGATCAGATCTATAATGCAAATAATAGGAATTCTAGAAATAAAATAACAAATGATTAAAAATAATTGAGAGCAATAGGATATTTATCTGAGCTAAACAGGGACCTAAGCTGCATACTTTATAGGTCCATTAATTCAGACAAATAAATATCATAATGCAAGTCCTGAATTTCACAATTAAAAAAAACTTTAAATATTCCAGAGAAAAGAAAAATGATACTTTTATAGTAAAGTCATATTCAAATTTGACTTTTCATTTTCACTCATGTAAATAAATTCTTATATAAAACATGATGGGATAAAGGCATTGGGACCCTGAAATCTATACCCAGCCATGACAAAATTTTCCTGTCATAGCAAGAAGACCAAAAACAAAACAAAACAAAACAAAACAAACTGCAGGCATATAAGAATACCAAGAGTATTCCTCTCATATAATATAATGTATTTGAGAAAAATACATATTCTAACATAATTACCTTTAAGATAACATTAACATAATTACCTTTAGAGGAGGCATCTTACTAGGGAGTAAGACAGATGAAACACATATGTCCTCTCATGCCTAACTATTACCAGAAATATTAATCAGAGTAAGTGTAACACAAAGAGTCAAATTGTCAAATCGAATTCCCAAGGACCATATATATAATACTGAATGATTTAAAGGATACTAATGATTTAAAGAATACAGGGAATTACAAGACACAGAGTAACCATTCTTCCATGGAGGAATCCAGGACGTCGGACAAACCTTTCCGTAAATTCTTTCTCTCCATAATTAGAATGCCTTCTACATTGGATTTGGTATGCAAAATTCATTCAAACCAATTTACATGGGGACCTTACTTATAAAGACTGTGCCATTTCACTAATGGAACATACTCATTTTATCTTCCACTATTAATTCACCTTATATGCTTATCCTTCATTATTCATCCAGCTATCATAAACTCCATAAAAATCCTTAAGTTGAAGGAGTTTTGTTGTTTTGTTTTTTACACTAAGTGGCCCAGGTTTAAAACAACTCATAGATAATGAAAATGCATGAGCATTCTTCTTGTAAGTATCATAAGTATTTTTCAAGAGGTCTGGATACTAGTATTACAATCCAGCCACTCCTGGTCAAGAAAAAGACCTTCTCCCTTTCCTTGCCATTGTAGAATCTTAAACAAGTAATAGGAACAAAGAGAATACACCAAAACTCAAAAAAGGCAATAAAAGAAGGAAAAGGAAAAAAGAAAGAAAAATGTAAATGCACCAGAGTAAATCATAAGATATGAACAACCAATTTGTTTATTGTAATGAATTTGAATGGGATGAATTCTTCATGGAAATAGTAACAAAAAGCTGCATATAAGTAGAAAACACTGGGAATCAAGATTATGCAAAGAAAATTTAACTGCATGAATATATAAATATGCATATAAACTGATAATGTTTATTTTATGTACATCTGAGACAAAGTCTCAAAAATTTCAGAGAATTGGGAATATCAGCAATAACATACTAAAAAAATTATAGTGCAGCTAAATTAGAAATAAATATGAAAATATACACATTAAATGTGTTTGGATTTTTTTTATTTGATTAATTTTCTTACAGTTTTAAGTTTTTATTTAAATGCCTGTTAGTTAAGGGCACCTGGGTGGTTCAGTGGGTTGAGCATCTAACTCTTGGTTTTCAGCCTAGTTCTCCCAACCCCATTTGTTGAAGAGACTGTCTTTTTTCCATTGGATATTCTTTTCTGTTTGTCAAAGATTAGTTGACCATATGGTGGTGGGTCCATTTCTGTGTTTTGTAATCTATGTGTCTGCTTTTGTGCCAATACCATACTGTCTTGATCACAGCTTTGTAATGTAACTTGAAGTTCATAATTGTGATGCCTCCAGCTTTGCTTTTCTTTTTCTAGATTGCTTTGGCTATTTGGGGTCTTTTGTGATTCCATACAAATTTTAGGATTGTTTGTCTAGCTCTGTGAAAAATGCTGTTGGTATTTTGATAGGGATTGCTTTCAATGTGCAGATTGCTTTGTGTAGTATAGACATTTTAACAATATTTGTTCTTGATTTTTTTTTAAATGAAGCCCGATATAACTCCAGTATTAGAATGGAAACCACACTAGAAATTACAAAATATTTAGAATAGAATGGTAGTAATATTATATATCAAAGCAGGAAGGAAAAAACTAGAGTAGTAATTAGAGATATTGAAGTCTTAAAATATTTTTTATAAATACTATGTTGAAAACAAATGTACAGCCTTGTCTTAGTTCAGGCTATTATAACAAAGTACCATAGAACAGTTGACTAATAAATGGAAGGAATTTATTTTTCATAGTTCTAGAGGCTGAAAGTCTGTGATCAGGTTTATCAGCATGGTTTAATTCTGGTAAGAACCTTCTTTCTGGTTGTAGACTACCAATTTCTCATGTCTTTACCTGACAGAGAACAGAGTGGAAACAAGTTTTCTTGTGATTCTTATAAGGGCATTAATTCCATTCACAAGAGCTCCACCCTCATGAATTTAACTCATCCTAGTTACCTCCCAAATCCCTACCTCCTAATAGCAATGCATTACAGAATTACAGGGTTTCAACATATGAATTTGGGTGGGGACACGTTCAGTTAATAAGAAACATGTTCTATTAAATAATTCAATAAAATTGTAGAAAAAAACAAAGTAACTATAAAGAAAGAATAATAAGAGCAGAAATCATGAAATAGAAAACCAAAAAATAAGAGATTTTAATAGGTTAAAATTAAAACCCTTAAAAAAATCTATGCAATAGATTGTCTCCAGTAATACGTCTCCAGTAATATATTTAAAGAGAAAAATGAAAAGAAAATAGTATTAGGGAGAAAATGTGGATATGATTTTATCACTTAACAAAGAATAATATTTACGCCTTTGCTAATGGAAAACTTGAGGACATATTTTTTTTCTCATAGAATATTTTTAAGTAGTCATAGATGTTAGATGTAATAATTTATATATATTTGAATATAGTTCCTATCTAGAGTGTAACTGTATGTATATAATAATGTATTTTTTCTGTAATGTTTCTTCTTCTGACCACTAACACGAAATAAATAATGAAAGGATAAAAATTATAATTATTTTAAATTGAAATTCTTAGTTATGGGTAAAAATATGGGTTGTGAGGATCACTTCTTATAATATTTCCTTTGTTCATTTTAATGATAATTAAATTGACAGAATTTTTCTGGTATTGTAAAGGTCTGAGAAGAGAAAAAAGAGATCATAAATTATGTACAATGAAATATATCCACATGTTTTATGAATTTTTATTCTTATGATATATATACCAAGTGATATGGTATACCATACCACAAAGCTGAAGGTTTGGCATTCATTTGTAATTATTATTTTGTTAATTCTCTTCTGGGTCACATGACAATTTTCAGCATATCTGAAACCTTACAGATTCTGTGTCACTCAGCTGGAGGTCTTATAAATTTGACATACTGCCATTTATCATTAAACATCATGCCATTTTCCAGTCAGTCTTCATGACAGTGTTTGTGTTCCAATCAACTTCAATACATTTTGCATAATGTTATATCTAACATTATATTCAACATTTGAATAACTTCAAGATACATCAGTATATATATTTAGCAATTCTGTCAAAAACCATTCTGTTTTGTTTAATATGATAAATCTTTTAAAACTCAATCTACTCATTGTCTGGAATCACGTTATAATGCACTTAAACTTTCTTCCTCCTTCACTTTCACTCTTTAAATTATTTCTTAAATAGAATGGTTGGTAATAACTTTGAAGAACATTAAAGGATTTACATCCCCATATATTGTTTAGGAAAGTCAGGTATCATTGTAAATAGTGTGTGAATGTGTTAGTTGCTTTGATGTCAAGAGAAATTATACAAACTATTTAATACATATTAAGCATACTTTCTTGTTAGCAAAAGATAATAGCAATATTTTAACTATTTTACTTTAATAAAAATGCCCTGTGTTCTTCACCAAAGTATTTATGGGAGTTTAGTTGTTAATAAGTACTAATAAATCTTTCCTTTCTCAATCTATTTACTTTTATCACACTTGCATATTATTTATTTATTTTGAAATTATTACTATTTTTGAGTATAGTTGGCATACAGTTCTATTCGTTTCGGGTCTACAATATAGTGATTCAACTCTATATGGTATGCTATGCTCATTACAAGTGTAGCTGGCATTTGTCACCCTATAATGCTATTATATTATCATTTACTATATTCTTTATGCTGTGCCTTTTATTCCCATGACTTACTCATTCCATAACTGAAAGCCTGTATCTCCTACTCCCTTTCACCCATTTTGTCCTTTCCCTGACCCCCTTCTCTCTGGCAACCAGTTTGATCTCTGTATTTATGAGTCTGGTTCTACTTTCTGTTTCTTACTCATTTGTTTTGTTTTTCAGATTCCACATATGATTGAGATCATGTGGTATTTACCTTTGTCAGTCTGACTTATTTCACTTATCATAATAACCTCAAGGTCCATCAATGTTGTTGCAAATGGTAAAATCTCATCTGTTTTTATGGCTGAATAATATTTCCTTGTGTGTGTATGTGTGTATACATACACACACATACCACATCATCTTTATCCATCCATCTATCAGTGGACTTCCATATCTTGGCTGTTGTAAATAATGTTTTGTAAAAATAGGGGTACACATATCTTTTCAAATTACTGTTTTTGTTTTCTTTGGATAAATACCCAGCTGTGAAATTATCAGATCCTATAGTATTTCTATTTTAATTTTTTGAGAAACCTCCATACTCTTTTCCATAGTGGCTGTACCAGTTTATATTCCCACCAAGAGTACACAGCATTGCTTTTTCACATCCTTGCCAAAATCTGGTATTTTTTTGTCTTTTTGATTTTAGCCATTCTAACAGGAGTAAGGTGATATCTCATTACGTTTTTTGTGTGATTTTTTAAGTTTTTATTTAAATTCAAGTTAGTTAGCATACAGTGTAATATTAGTTTTGGGTGTACTCTATAGTGATTCAATACTTCCACACAACAGCCAGTGCTCATCACAGCAAGTGTAGTTCTTAATCGCCATCAAACCCATCCCCGCCACCTACCTCCCCTCTGGTAACCGTCAGTTTGTTCTCTGTAATTAAGAGTCTTTTTGGGGGGCACCTGGGTGGCTCAGTTGGTTAAGTGACTGCCTTCGGCTCAGGTCATGATCCTGGAGTCCCAGGATCGAGTCCTGCATCGGGCTCCCTGCTCAGCAGGGAGTCTGCTTCTCCCTCTGACCCTACCCCCTCTCATGTGCTTTCTCTCTCTCAAATAAATAAATAAAATCTTTAAAAAAAAAAAAAAAAAGATTCTTTTTTGGCCTGCCTCCTTCTATTTTCCCTTTGTTCACTTGTTTTGTTTCTTAAATTTGATTTGAATCTCCCTGATGATGTTAGAGCATATTTTCATGTGTCTGTTGGCTTCTGTATTTCTTATTTGGAAAAGAATGTCTATTCAGGTCCTCTGCCCATTTTTTAATTGGATATATCCAATAAGGGGTCAATATCCAAAATATTTAAAGAACTCGTAAGATTCAACACCAAAAAATAAGCATGATATTAATGTGTGGAAGAATAAACTTCCACTTTTCTGATTATTGGATTAAAGCACTCTTGTCCTTTGTTATAACATTCCAAGTGCATTTATGAACTGTAAAGACTCACATGTGGTGGGCTACACCATGTTCTCTTCTAAAATCATTAGCTTAGGTATGAATTTGCTAAGTGTCTGCTCTCAAATGTTTGTTAGTTTTACTTGTAGTAAATATTTTAAGACCATCTTAGTAAATATTACATAAATTATATTTGGAAAAGAATGTGTTTCTATAAAATCATTGTTGAAAATTTTTGAAAAAATCAAAAAAGACTTTCAAATTAGCAATATATGCCAGGTATTTAATGGAAAGATAACTAAAACTATAAGAATTCTATGTACATATCATTTCACAAGGGTTTTTAAGTTCTTGATTGTGTCTCAGGAAATTTTTTTTAAAAGATGAAAATAGCAGGAGATGCAATTTTGATGTTTTTTCTTCAAGAACTTTGCCAGAGAACTCTTATAATGTAATACATATTTAATGGAATTATTTTCTTATAAAAACCTTGGTGAAAATGTAGTTTTATTTATTTTTAAAAATATATTTGAGTTAAATATACACCTTTAAAACAGTTTATTAACTTATCCATTGCAGTGTCATCAAACTCCAGCAGTATTTGTTGATTTGCAAAGAAATCTAGTTTGGTGAGGTCATATCCATTATTAATTGTGTTCATCATATAAGAACATCTTATGCTTCTCTTTTATTAATGTTGCCATAAACCTGTTTTCTTGTAAATATACATGTAATACTTAGAAACTCCCACCCTCTTCGCATCTGCCTTTATCCTGTAAAAATATGTGGCTTTTTGTTTTAGTGTCCTAAATCGGTTTGAACAAGGTTTAGCACCACTTTCCCTATGCCACATCATTCCCAAATGGATTTTTAAGCAACACAAATGAAAGGACTCATGTGCAGATTCTTCATAGCCTATCTTCATAGGTCAACCAAGCAGAGTACTCAATACGAGGCTTTCAATTAGAGATGAGAAAGTAGTCCCTAGGGATGTTATAGGCCAATAATTAAATAAATATTCAAAAGGCAAATAAACAAACAGAAGCATAGGAAGAAGGTCTGACACTAATGGCACACCCCCCATTCTCCTACACAAGGCCCAACAGAGTTTGTATATCATGCAGGTCTGGATGGAATTTGTTGCTAATTTCTTTGGTATAAGAAAGATGACTGCTCAAATGCATTGATTTCCAGGTGGTTTGCTTGCCTTCTTTGCCAGAAATTAATGAGGTTTGAATTTGGTCTTAAATAGACTTGGACAAATTAGATATATCCTACAAAATTTCTACCATCTGAACTCACACCACAAATTCTCATTTTTTCTCCATTAAGCAATGGGTTCCTCACACCTCCCTTTAGGTTAGTTTTCTATACCTTTCAGAAGAGAATTGTACAAGTGTAGAGCTCTCTTTAGTATGTGTTCAAATATGTTAACTTGGTTAGACTATTGAATTTACTTATATTGGGGCAGGGAATCAGAGGGGGAGACAAACCATGAGAGACGATGGACTCTGAGAAACAAACTGAGGGTTCCAGACGGGAGGGGGTGGGAGGATGGGTTAGCCTGATGATGGGTATTAAAGAGGGCACGTACTGCATGGAGCACTGGGTGTTATGCACAATGAATCATGGAACACTACATCTAAAACTAATGATGTAATGTATGGTGATTAACATAACATAATAGTAAAAATAAAAAACAAAGCACCCTTCTAATGTAATTACGCTGAATGTTACAATTTGTCTTTAATTAATTCTATATTTTAAATATAAGCATTGCTATTATTTAGTGTTGTTCTTCAATTGAGGAAGTGTCTCTCTTCTAAGGTGCAATCATGGTTTCTCTGGCCTTCTAATGACTTGCATATTATTGACTCTCCCACCTCTTTTCTCTGTCTTTAATCTCACCTTGGCTTCTATTCATCCTTCTTATTTAGAATTTAAGTACAAGTCTTTCTTTCTTTTGGATTTTGTTTTTTAAATCAAACATACTCTTTCAAAACCCATTCTCTGTCTTACTACTATTCTGGCTCTTCTCTTAACAGCCTAAATGATCTCCATATTCTGGTTCAGTTTCATCATCTGACACTCCTCAATTTACTTGGCCTCTGCTTCTATCAGTACACTGAATGAACCCTCATTAAGGTCAGCAATTACCTCTGTTAATTGAAATTTAAAGATTTATTTCTTATATAACTTGACTTTATATCATCATTCTATACATTTGATAATTTCTCCAAATTGAAACACTCTCCATCCATAATTCCCTGAGCTTTCCTTACAACTATGTCCACTTCTCCTCAGGCTTCTTTCAGAACATATAACTCTACCTTTAAATCTTGGAGCCTCTAAAAATGTAGGCACAGTTTCACTTCTGTGGATATTCTTGTCTTCAAGGGAGTAATGCCTCTGCCATTGGCTACCCTTTCCAACAACTGCTACCAGTACTTAGAACCCCCAAATACTGACTACCTCCTTTGTCACAGATCTGACATCTGATTCATTGGCATGTCATCTTGAACATCCCAAAGTCATCTAAAAACACCATGTTGAAAGCTGAAACTTCAATCTCCTTTGTAAGATTACTTTCTCTTCCACATCTTAGTGACCAGGACAATCTACATCTAGTTCATAAGTATTTATGTTTCGATATTCTTTTCCTTGCATTCTAGTTTAGATAATTAGCAAGATAAACAGAACAGAAACCTCTTACACATTTATTTAAGGGGGAGATAACACATTGCTAATTTGTGACAGCATAACCCCAGTAGAGCAAATAAAGTCAGTATAAAGATTTTGGCAATAAAATCAAAATACCTGAAAATACTAGATTTATTTTCTATGTAGTTCTTCAACTAGTAGAGCAACAATTTTTAAGCAATATCTGCTGAGTGCATATTATGTGCCAGACACCCATAATATAACTTGGAGCTAAACTAGTGATGCAAAACATTAAAATGGTTTAGATGAAAATCTTTACCAGTTTTTCTGTGTGAGAACCCTGGTTTAATCACTTACTAGATGTCCTGGGAAAGTTCTTTAATCTCTATTTGTTTTCTGTCTCTAATGATGAACAGAAGGTAATATCACCTACCTTATAGGCTCATTGTAAGGATTAAATGAATGTAAAGAATTTAGGATTATAATTTGTGTAAAGGATTGTGCTCAGCATAAAAGAAGTTTTATATAAGACATGCTATCATTACTCTTATTTTGTTGCCTTAGCACTTAGCTGACAATTGAATGGGAGAAAAAACAATAAATAGACACCAAAGATATATTGTGATAACTGATATTGCATAAAAATATGATGTTCACAGGGTGCCTGGGTGGCTCAGTCGGTTGAGCTTCTGACTCTTGATTTCAGTTCAGGTCATGATCTCAGGGTTGTGAGATGGAGCCCCACATTGGGCTCCACTTGTCTGCTTGACCCTCTCCCTCTGACCCTCTGCCCCTCCCTCCACTCATATGCTCTCTCTTTCTCTCTCTAAAATAAATATATATATATATATATATATACATATATATTCTTAAAGTATGATGTTTAATGAAGTCACAAAAGTGGAATGTCTTACCTGAACTTGTGGGTGCCAAGAAAGCTTGATTCATAGTGTGGAATCAAATAGGACCTGAAGGATGAGCCCAAGTTAGTTCATGATAAACGTGAATAGCCCTCCAAATGGTAGCATGTACAGAGTTGGCATATGCAGTTGTCTTGACTTGTTGTGGGGGACTGGAGTCCATGTTGTCAAACTATATGGAGCCAAAAGGTTTAAATCAAAAAGGAAAAATACCTCACAGTGAGCTAAAACCTCTGACTTAAAATGGAGCAATACTTCATCTTTTCCCTCACTATCTATTTACAAGCACATTTTGTCTCTAAGAGAATGATTCTAGATTAGCAAACAATCACTTAAACAACTCGACATGTTTGTTTGTTTTTTTTTTTTAAGATTTTATTTATTTGAGAGAGAGAGAGCACATGAAAGGGGGGGAGGGTCAGAGGGAGAAGCAGGCTCCCTGCTGAGGCGGGAGCCCAATGTGGGACTCGATCCTGGGACTCCAGGATCATGACCTGAGCCGAAGGCAGTCGCTTAACCAACTGAGCCACCCAGGCGCCCGACATGTTTAAAAATACAAATGCAAATACCTTTTGCTAGGGATCATGATACCATTTTTCTCCTTCTCTCCCTTCCACTACCTTCCTCTTTCTTTTTTTTCCCTTGCTTTCATTCTTTCTCTATTTCTTTCTTCTTTTCTTCCTTCCTTCCTTCCTTTCTTTCTTTTTCTTTCTTTCTTTCTTTCTTCTTTTTCCTTCCTTTCCTTTCCTTTCCTTTCCTTTCCTTCCTTCCTTCCTTCCTTCCTTCCTTCCTTCCTTCCTTCCTTCCTTCATTTTATTTCCATAATGCCTAAGCTTCTTTGCTTATTTTTTTTCTTCTTTAGTCCTGTAGGAATTCTAAGAATTCTAGATAGTTAATCTAATTTTCTGGTTGAAATACAATTTTATTACTCATTAACACACACACACGCAAACACACACAATGTTTGCTAAGAAAGAAATGAGTGAGTAAATAAAAATAATTTGAGGGCGCCTGGGTGGCTCAGTTGGTTAAGCAACTGCCTTCGGCTCAGGTCATGATCCTGGAGTCCCGGGATCGAGTCCCGCATCGGGCTCCCTGCTCGGCAGGGAGTCTGCTTCTCCCTCTGATCCTCCCCCTCTCATGCTCTCTGTCTCCCATTCTCTCTCTCAGATAAATAAATAAAAAATCTTAAAAAAAAATAATAATTTGAAGTATTTTGAAAGGAGATGGAAGAATACACATTCCATTTCTGCTCTAATACCAATTTCAGAGTGTTCATATCAGCAATCTATAATTTAAAAGAATTCACTCAGGAATGGTGGAATAGGTGCAGTCAGCAGAAGGTGTTATTACATAAGTGTGTTAAACAGAAATTTGTATGTGCAGATTATCTTGAAAATATAAATTCTAATTGCCTGGATGTTACATGTGCAGCTCCACTAGAATAAGGAATTGGTGGGAATAGTTTGTTGCTTTTTTCTATTAAAGTATCTGCTTTATTTTCACAGAGTTTATTTTTAATTGTTAAGTTTTGTTTGTTTTGGACCCTTGAGTCTATTAAAGAGAAATGTGTCTGTAACTCATTTTTATGAAGGCCATAACTGTCTAAACAAAATCCAACCTGATATCCTAAGCCACATTTATATCTGAAATTATTAATCTCACTAACTGCCTACATAGAAATCAGTAAATGCAAGTGAAAAATATCAGTGAAATGGTCTGCTGAAATGAATAATCTATTTGGCATATATATATGTCTACTGTGCAAACTAGATATTGTATGTTCATTATTTTTTGATAAATATTTCAGTGTCCTTTTAAATATTAATACAATTCCTTGCATCATGATTTAAAGTAAATCATTAAGATCTGTCAACTTTTTTTTTTCCTTTGTAGTATTGGATTTGGAGTGAATTCAGCAGCCTTTAGCCATGAGTATTGCCTTAGAGTCATTTTATTCCTAGTGAGTGGAACTGTGAGCTGACAAACTTGTCCTTACACTTTGCCAGTATTGCAACTGTTACAAAGGGATTATGAGATTTATCCAGGGCCAGAGTGCTAGTCATTGACTAGTTGGCTGAAAATTATGTTGCAGATGCCTGGTTCTTAACCCAGTTGGCTGTGTAACATCCCTAGAGAACATTGGTGCTAGAAGATTCAGGCTGTTTCAATTTACTATTTTAATTAAAACATAGAACTGGAGAAGAAACAAATAAAAAAGATGAAAGCAGAGCTTAAAATATCCTCTAGCTCACCCTCAGTATTCTTTGCTACAATTCTGCAGTAAGGCTCCACCAACCTATCTCTAAACAACCGCCACTTTTTTCTTTTTCGTTATGCAACATGCCACATTTACAGGCTCAAAATGATACTTCACATTCCATTTCCTCAACATAGCATCATTAGAAGGAGCACATAATTCCACACACTGACACCTAGAAAATGTGATGCATTGTGTTACTTCATTATACTTTCTTGTTTAGTTAGAAACTGTAGATTAAAGAATCCATCAGCAACTCTTACCAAGCACAAAGTATTCAGAACCTATCAAATATAGGCAGTGGCTTAATAGTAAAATAATAGAACTTGTTTTTAAGAGATTGGTGTTAACATATGTTGGTGAAGAGGGAAGGACTAAAAGCACAGTGTGGTCTAAATGATTTATACATGTAAAAACAGATCCCCTCTCTCCCCCAAGAAAAACTCATTATGGATTTAAAGGTACTAAAAAAAAATAAAATTGGGGAGAATTATTTTAGTTTTCATTATGTATTCATTCATTCAACACAAACTGGGTCTGTGCTAAGCATTAAAGAAATAGACAGACATGGCTCTTCCCCACAAGCAGCTTATATTCTATAAAGTAGGGCAGACAACATGTATTTACCCTACACAAAAATCAGCTGATAAGTGGTAAGTATCAGGAAAGAAAAATCCAGGACATTTAGAATTTGCTATTGAATGAGCTTGAGTATGTGACTTGTGAAATTTCCATACACTGCATTTTTTCCAGTTACTTTTATAACGCTAATGAAAATAAACACATTTAAGAGAAAAAAATAACTGATGTAATTAATTCTTGATGAAAATCTAATTAAAATATAATGCGAACAAGATAGTTTATTGCTCTGGCAAACTTATTGTGATCTGGTTAAATATCCATCATAAATACAGGTTTAGATATGATCAGGACCTATAATTAATGTAATTGAAAATTATATAGCCACATGCTATGGCTTCGCTGTCTTTCTTGGCTTTGGAAAAATATTCCAAGATAGGTCTACATAGAGAGATGATTAGGTTACATTTACCTGTGTTATTAATACAAGCCATACAAGTATGTTCTTATTTGACAGGAGCATGCCTATTTTAAGTGCAAGGTTACCTTCACACAGTATAATGCAGTGTTGATAATATAGATTCTGGAACCAGAACCACTGTATGTGAATCTCAGTTTTGCCACTTAACTGAGTTATATGATACTGGACAAGATATTTAAACTATCTAGCATCAGTTAACTTGTCTATTAAATATAGAAAAACAGTATTTCTTACATGTTTTTGTAAGGATTAATTAACTTGATACATATATGAATTTATTACAACAGTGCCAGCTTCATGTTGAATATTCAATACAAAATATAGTGATGTTGAGGCTTACAATAATACTGATGCTAGAATATTAAGAGACAGTCAAATTTAAACTTATGGTATGAGATCAATAAATAGAATTGTGGACTATGAGTTTTGCATCGTCCTGCATTCGTACTTAATCAGTTAATGTCCAATCAGGAGAAAGAAACCACACATTAATTTGACAGGGGAATTTAATATAAAGAACTATTAATTGTAACAGAGGACTAGAGTGAGAAGGGATTGGCTAGTAAGAAGTAGAGAACTCCAAATATAGAAACAGCAGATGCTAACCCTAGGGATGAGCCCAGATGCCTGCAGAAGACTCCTGCATCCCCGAGGCTGAGGTGCAGGCCTTGTTACAGAAGGCACAGGTGAATGGCAGAGAAGTACCTAACCCTACCCTTACCCTTAACCCTAACCCTAACCCTTAGGAGAAACTGCCGTAAGTCTGCCCTCTGGGGTGCCAGAGAAAGCTGTCCTTTGTGGGTGCTGCTGGCTAATATGCACTGAAGGAACAGGGCATGGGGAAGCTGAGTGTGACTCGGGAATCTGAGGGACTCTGCCATAAACATCCCTGGTGATGGGGGAAAGGTGCTGAGGAAGGGGCTGCAGCAGAGTGCCCACAGGCATGCGCTTTAGGAGCTGGGCTGAGAAGAACCTGCAAGCAGTGAGAGAGCTGGAGAGACTCTGCTACAAAGTGTAGGGGTCTGGGTGCCTAGAGAAGCTACGAGCTGCTGAGTGTTGCTGGCCCCTGTGTTCCACAGGAATGGGCACGAAGAGGCAGAAGTGCTTGTAGGAGTCCATTGCCATGAGTGAGCAGAACTGAAGTGGGAAGAAAAACTCCTTCCTGGAACGCCTCTTCAGTCCCTTCTACTGATAAAGCTTCTTGTCAGCTGTAACAGGAAAAAATGTGTATGTATTTAAAGGGTCAAGTACCATTTTCACAGAGCAGGCTAATAGGGTCAGTTTGGAGCTGGAAGGCAGTAAAACAATAAGTGGCACATTATGACGAACAAAAAAAATTGAATATGAGAAGTTCATATTTCTATTCTTTGTGCTAATTTATTAAACATACTTCATTCCCGTGTGGATTCTAGAAATACTTATGAACTGGAAAATTCACAAATACTATTTGCATTTATAGTATTGAAAACAAAATCTCTAATTGACAACCAATCCTTAAGAAAATAGTGTACTCATGGGGCACCTGGGTGGCTCAGTTGTTAAGTATCCATCCAACTCTTGATTTCAGCTCAGGTTGTAATCTCGGGGCCCTGAGATGGAGCCCAGCATCCGGCGGTCTCCCTGCTCAGTGGGGAGTCTGCTTGAGATTTTTCTGCCCTTCCCCACCTCCCACTCATTTGCATGTGCTCTCTCTCAGATAAATAAATAATTTTTTAAAGATTTTATTTATTTATTAGAGAGAGAGAGAGCATGAAAAGGGGGAGGGTCAGAGGGAGAAGCAGACTCCCCCCTGAGCAGGGAGCCCGATGTGGGACTCGATCTTGGGACTCCAGGATCAATAATAAACAAATTTTTTTTTTTTTTTAAAAGAGTATACTCTTGAGGGGAGCCTCTGCAATATTGACCAGAGTGACATCATCTATTAGAAATCTATTGGTAGGGGCGCCGGGGTGGCTCATTCGATTAAGTGGCTGCCTTCGGCTGAGGTCATGATCCCAGGGTCCTGGGATCGAGCCCCACGTCAGGCTCCCTGCTCGGTGGAAAGCCTGCTTCTTCCTCTCCCTCTCCCTGCTGTTCTGCCTACTTGTGCTCTCTCTCTCTCTGTCAAATAAATAAAATCTTTAAAAAAAAAAAGAAATCTATTTGTATTCACATATTTTAAAACTTTAACAGAGATGTTTTACTATTTTAACATAAAAGCAATCCTTTCTCAAGTAAGTTTTTCATTACTTCACCCATCAGCAGCATTCCCACATTGCCGAAACTTGCCAATCCCTACAAGTACTATTTACTCATGGATCTCTTGTCTACCTGTGTTTACTTACTAGGCTCCTCATATAATTCCATGCCTTCTACCAGAATTGGAGATTCCCATTTATAAGAATATAGTACAAGCACTATTATTATTATTTTTTAATATACTCAACAGACAGACTGATTTGGAGGAGGAAAGGGAACAACACACACATGGCATCTTCAATCATGCTAGGTAACAAGGAATCCCCACCAATCCCCGAACATAAGGATAGGTGGCCAGGATCAACAGTTTTTCAGTAGAAGTGATAGAGAGAGAGTATAATATGGATGGATCCAACAAGTCTAAGGATGAAGATAATGCCAACAAATTTTACACTCCAAACAAGAGGCACTAGGCTGAGTAGCCAGTAGGTGAGCAAATCTGAGAAAACTGACAAAATTTAAAATCCTCACAGGTTTCAATAATTAAAAAGTACAAAAGGAACTTCTCTTCCAATTGATAGAAGTTTACCCCCAAACTCTGCAGGGGGCAGGAATGCTGGGCACAAATTCTGGGACTCCTAGATGTAGAGTGGTTCATATATGAAGAGAGGTTCAAAGGAGGCCAAGTTCTGAAAGTAGTATAGCAGCAACATATTTCATAAACAAGAGAACTAATTTAAGGGACAGGTTTGTTGAGCTCTGAAAGGTACAAAAAGATACAAAGGAAGTACCTCTGAATTGACTTATCTGTGAGGAATAGAGATGTGACCACACAAAACGTTTTTTTCAATACCTCATGGTAAAAATACAAAGGGAATGGTCTGGATATCAGTTGTTAGACTGGGGAAGCCAACCTGCTCTATCACTTCACTGTATGTGGAAAGTTCTTCCTAATAATCTAGGAAAAGCCAACTCTTTTAATCATGAAAAATCAGTAAGAATGATTATCAATTCACCTATATGTATTTTGTAACAAAAGGTGAAAATTAGTGAAGTCCAAAAGTTAATTAAACACACACACACACACACACACGAAAAATATGGTGTCAGGGCAGATGAGAATAGCAACAATATTTCAAAGTGAGTTATAACAAATTAAGAAAATGATAAAGTGATTCCTATGAACAGAATGTGTTAAGTGTTTAAAATCAATGGTTGAACTATAGCACAGTGTTACAAGAAAGGTGACAGAACCTAGAAATAAAACAAAAAAAATCATTTTAAAAAGACTACACTCAAAGGTGTACAGGAGTGAACTGACATAACAGAAATCACAGGGAATAAAAAATGATGAGCTAAAATAATGATATAGAAGCAAAAAAAAAGGCAAAAAGTTTCTAGAGTTATGGTGAAGGAGATAAACAATAAAACAGTTCTGCCAAAATGATTAAATCAATCGAAGAAAAAATATTAAAACTCATTCATTTAAGAAAAATTTCCTGAATGAAAGCTCAAATACACATATTTTAAAAGCATACACATTATATAGTGAAACAAAATCTAAAATGTTCAACAGTGAGACATATCTCAGTGAAATTATTGTGTTTTCAGAATAGTTAAAAAATTATTTTGGACACCCACATAAAAGATCAAATGCTTTTAAGGGAAAGAAAATCTGATTGGACTCATAATTCTTTTTTTTTTTTTTAAGATTTTATTTATTTGACAGGGACAGCAAGAGAGGGAACACAAGCAGGGGGAGAGGGAGAAGCAGGCTTCCCGCCGAGCAGGGAGCCTAATGTGGGGCTTAATCTCAGGACCCTGGGATCATGACCTGAGCCGAAGGCAGACGCTTAACGACTGAGCCACCCAGGTGCCCCATGTGTCCTATTATTTTCAAGTACAAGCTTATTCCTCACTTTGTGTGCTCCTATGCACATGACTAACACTTGACATAGTCATTAAATGAAATGAAAATAGTGAGTTTGCATATCAATATTCACTTATTTTTTAAGATTTATTTATTTTAGAGAAGGAGAAAGAGTGAGGGTGGGAGGGGAAGAAGAAGAGGGAGACAGAGTCTTAAGCAGATTCTGTGCTGAGCATGGAGCCCTATGCAGAGCTCAGTCTCATGACCCCGAGATCATGACCTGAGCCGAAACTGAGTCTGCTGCTTAACGGACTACACCACACAGGCACCCCTCAATATTCATTTCTAAACCTCATGTTCATGGAGAGGAAGGGGTGGTACTATATTTAATCTCTCTTTAGGCACATTGCAGAGTGCTTGGCACATAGTTAATGTGTAGCAAATATTGATTAGATAAACAAATAATGGATGAAAGATGGAAGAATTATAGAAATTCATATATGCTAAATTTTCATTAGGATGATCAAAGAGAATTTTGGCTGAGTTGGTATGTAAACTGAATCAGGAAGGTGGAGGATTATTCAAGTAAAACAGTATGCCAAATTGCCAAAGATATAAAAAAATCTGAAGTGATACTAGAAAATATCAAGAATATGAAGCTTACCTCTATTTTGGAATATTAATGCTAAGGACAAGTTAGAGATTTAAAAAAAAAAATCAAGTAGCCTGCAATTAAACCCAGAAACATCACAAAAATATTCAGAGAAACAGAAATTAATATAAGAACCAATTTGAGATAAATTTAGTTTCCTAGAAATTATATGTAGAGGGAAAAGAACTTAAAATTGTTTTAAGGAAACAGTAATAAAATAAATGTTAGAGCCATTCTTGGGGCTCCTGGGTGGCTCAGTCATTAAGCAACGGTTAAGCGTCTGCCTTCGGCTCAGGTCCTGATCCCAGCGTCCTGGGATCGAGCCCCGCATCGGGCTCCCTGCTCCGCGGGAAGCCTGCTTCTCCCTCTCCCACTCCCCCTGCTTGTATTCCCTCTCTCACTGTGTCTCTGTCAAATGAATAAATAAAATCTTTAAAAAAAAAAATTCTTATTTTTCTAAGTGGCTAAAATAAAGCAATGACATACTATGTAATCAGTTTTTTTTAGAATGAGTGTCTTAACCATAAGTTTAAGTTAAATGGTTAAAAAGAAAAGCAATGATATTACTACATTTTATTTTCTATTCAACCTCCCAAACACCATAATTTTCTACATATCTTTACCATATGTAAAGATAAAATAAATGACTTTTGGTGAATGTTCTTGCATCCAACAACCCTCATCTTCATGAGATCAAGGATCATGTCTTATTTACCTTGGCATTTCAATCCTTGCTCTAGTTAGTGACTTGCACACTGATACACTCATACAGTGAAAAATAAATAACACTGAATGGCAGTTATTAAGAATTTATTTTGTCCTATGCAATATACATTGTGTGAATCACCACATATAATTTTAGCAACAGCTGATGTGATAGGTACTAGTGTCTTCCCCTCTTTTACAGAAGAAACTAAGGCTGAAGGATGAACAGTTAAAAAAGAAAACTCTTCTGAAGTCATGTGACTGGTAAGTAGCTAACCCAAAACTTGAATCTAGGCAGGCTAGCTCTCAAATATGATTCTGTAATTACCAGAGGGTACTTTTTTTCTAGAAATGGAATACAGGTGGGTAATTAAAAGCATGATTACTTTTGTTTTAAAATTTGAGGCCAGCAGCTATATATCTTATAAAGGTTTTATATTTTCATTCTGGTGATAAAGTCAGTGTATGTCACGCATATTTGATTTCAAATTGCTTCAACATTTATTTAGCAGTAATTAAATTTGAGTTTATACTTAATGTAATCTATATGTAGTACCTGTTGAGAAACAATTCTCCCTGGGTCTCATGGGGTTTTTTGTTTTTGCTTTTAGTTTTTGATGTAGTGTTCAATGATTCATTAGTTGCGTATAACACCCAGGGCTCAAAGCACTGGCTGCTATTCTTCCAGACTTTTTTGCAAGGATATTTTCATACCAGATGGCCTTCAAGATAGAAATATTGTTACTTCTGGAACAAAGGAAAGGTACACTAATTTCTAATTAGAAGAGATTTGATTTCTGGGCGCCTGGGTGGCTCAGTTGGTTAAGCGACTGCCTTCGGCTCAGGTCATGATCCCAGAGTCCTGGGATCAAGCCCCACATCGGGCTCCCTGCTTGACGGGAAGCCTGCTTCTCCCTCTCCCACTCCCCCTGCTTGTGTTCCCTCTCTCACTGTGTCTCTCTGTCAAATAAATAAATAAAATCTTAAAAAAAAAAAAAAAAGAAGAGATTTGATTTCTCTAAACACAGAGTTCCTCTGCTATAATATAATCCACCGTATATGTGCAGTTATCATGTGGCTCTCTTTGTGTCTCCCCACTAAAATGGGACTTGGGGAACTAACACAAATAAGTGGATATCTGGCTACTGCTATGGATTAGCAATAAACTGTCCATTTTTAACTCAGGAATCTATCAACATACATAAAACTTTGGCAAGCAAATTCATTAGCTTGTATATAGTATGAAATCTTAGACCCTTTAAAGTTCCTAACATATATATCGTGTGATTTTTTATTACATATTATTAAATGACTTATTTTTTAGGAAAGAAATTTGCTGATTTATCTAATATTTTTATTTTTTTATTTTATTTTTTTTAAAGATTTTATTTATTTATTTGACAGAGAGAGACACAGTGAGAGAGGGAACACAAGCAGGGGGAGTGGGAGAGGGAGAAACAGGCTTCCCGCCGAGCAGGGAGCCCAATGCGGGACTCGATCCAGGGACTCCAGGATCATGACCTGAGCCGAAGGCAGTCGCTTAACCAACTGAGCCACCCAGGCGCCCTTATCTAATATTTTTAAAAAGACCCAAGATTTGAATGATTAGAAGAGTCCATGAAAACCCATCAAAGATTTATATTTTTCAAATAGTTCAAATGCTTAAATATTCAATCTATTCCTTACCATCTTTAATATATATATTTGGCTGGTGATGAATATTTTTAAAACATTAGACCAGCTGTTCACAAGAGGAGCCAATCTGTCTCCTGGGGAATATTTAGCAACATCTGGAAACATCTTTGCTACACACTGCTTGAGTTATATACATTCATTCCTTGTCTCAGCTGAGAGTGGTGTTGGTTACTATTAGCATTTAGTGGATATAGAGACCAGGGATGCTGTTAAACATCCTATAGTGTACAGGACAACCTCCCATAATTACTTATTTGGTCCCAAATGTCAATTATGATAATGTTGAGGACCCAGATATACATATATATGCTTCCACATCTGAATTTGAGAGATCTAAGTCAATTCTCTCAATGATAAGAATTAATCTGCATATAAAATTAGAAAGATATAAGTATCTCTACATTTGTCTGTCATATGTGTATAATATAACATTTCATGAAAATCAAACCATAACATAAACAACAGCAAATAATCAACAGAAAACCAAAATTTCAATCATTTCCAAATTTTTAGGATGTACCTATATTTAGACATATTAGAGTAATATAGTCAAGCCTTTATTATTATTATTATTGATAAGGAGGTATAACCAATAATGTATATACAGAAAACAAACTTTTATCATGTATGTGGATGGGGGTGGATGGTTATGGTATGAACATTAAAAAGATGGGTATGGCCAAAGGTATTAAAGAGGGCACGTATTGAATGGAGCACTTGGTGTTATATGCAAACAATGAACCATGGAACACTACATCAAAAACTAATGATGTAATGTATGGTGATGAACATAACATAATAAAATTAAAAAATAAAAAAATGAAAAATTGAAAAAAAATAAAAGATGGGTACGGACATTATAAAGATGGGTATGGAAATGAACATTAAAAAGAAATTATCCTGTATTTGGTTACTTAAGTCTATGCTGTTACTATGGAAAATACAGTACTATATATCTATTTGTTATTATAACAATCTGTCGAGGAAATTCTATAATTTGCATACATTACTTTTCAAAATTGTAATACTGTATTTGAATATTACCTGGTTTTTAGAACAATCCTTAAGCATCCATGACTTTACAAATTATAGTTACAAAATTATAAGTATTACCAGCATATGTGTATGCATATATGTGTATATGTATACATGCATATATACACAACTACTCACATACAATTAGCAACATACACTGAACATCTGTGTCATGGGGTCAAATAAAATTCGTCAAAACTGATATAGTATTTTCTGGTTCACAAGTGGGGACTAACAGTGTCTTCATAACATCCAGTGTTAGAAGAATCCATCTACATACAATTAGAACTTTTATTTTTCAGGGGAAAATTAATGTTGTTTTAAAGACAATAAAAAGAAATACATTGGGCACCTGGGTGGCTCAGTCAGTTAAGCATCTGCCTTCGGCTCAGGTCATGATCCCAGGGTTCTGGGATCGAGCCCCGCATTAGGCTCCCTGCTCAGTGAGGAGTCTGCTTCTCCCTCTCCCTCTGCTGCTCCCCTGCTTGTGTTCTCCCACCCGCTCGTGCTCTCTCTCTCATGCTCACTCTCTGTTTCAAATACATAAAATCTAAATAGGTAGGTAGATAGATAGATAGATAGATAAATAGATAGATAGATAGATAGATAGATGATAGAAAGAAATCCAGTACAGGAAGAGGGGCACAGGGGCTGTGACAGGAAGAGGAGTTGGGAGGCCGGGGTAGCACAGTCTGGTGGCCTGGGTTGCAAGTGGACAGTGCTGCTTTGGCCTATGTGACTGGCGCTGGCCTCTGTCTGGAGAGGATTCAAGCTGAGCATTGAGGAACCTCTTCTCAAAAAGGTTTGACTGAGTGAAGTAGACTTCAAAATTATGGCACAAGATGAGTTAATTCTAAGATGGAAACAATATGAAGCATATGTCCAAGCTTTGGAGAGCAAGTACACAGATCTTAATTCTAATGATGCAACTGGCTTAAGGGAGTCTAAAGAAAAACTAAAGCAGCAACAAAAGTCCGCACACAGGGAAAAATCCGTGTAATGTGACTAGCAAGCAAGGAGCAGGAGATACAATTATATACTACTCAAATCCAGTACCTCAAGCAAGTCCAGCAGCCAAGCGTTACCCAAATGAGATGAACAATGGTAGACGCAGTGATCAATGGTTTTTCCTAAAAATGAAAGGTGAATTGGAAGAGACTAAAGACAAACTGGAACAAGCCTGAAATAACTGTGTACCTGGAAGTTTATGCCTGATAGGTAAACAGTCATACTCCCCAGTCAAGACTTCCCTGACCATCCCACTAGGAAAAAGCTGTGGTGGGACAGCCAAGTACTCCTTTCCACAGCAAGACTTAGACTTTTTGAGCAAAAAAAAAAGCCACATTCTTATAATTTCCAGCTTGAAATTGTTCATGTAAAACTTACCAGATGAACCTTGTGTTTGGCTGTTTTCTCTTCCTCTTACCCTTGTTTCAGAGGCTGATGGTGTGGAACTATTCCGAAGAAGTGGCCACTTCCAAAAAATTTCCCTTCTAGAACTTGTAGACACTTGAGAAATCTTTCTGTTTGAAGAAACTAGACAGAGAAAGAGAAGTCTCAAATCTGGGCACACTGTGTCTTCAGACAGTTTGGAGGAATGAAAACCTAGAAATTTAAAATCATGAATTGAACATGTAAAATTCCAGTAAAAGGTGAAAATGGAATATGCATCACTCTTAACCTTGAGCATACTGACTGAGAGACACTGTATATCAGTTTTGTCAATAAGACTATGGACTTCAAACAAGTCAGGAAA
>NW_023270825.1:53824622-53870181 GCF_011800145.1 Mirounga leonina | reverse complement strand
AAATAAATAAATAAAGACTATGGACTTCATCATTGTTGTTGAACTTTCGGTTCTAAACTCAAATGAGCCAAAGAGGCAAAGCGTTAATGGCAAAGTGTTGAATGCTTAAACCAAGGAGAATCAAGAGCTTGTAATTCAGCTGTCCCAGGGATGTGTTGCACACCTTGAAGCAGGGTTGGCTTTACAGAAAAAATATAGCCAGGAACTTAAATGCAGTCAGAATGAACTGAATGTCTTCATCATTCAACTTGATAGAAGTAGAAGGTATGCTGAGCACCGTTCTAGTTCTTCAGCAGCAACTGAAAGAGATATGCTGGTAGTTGGCTCAGTACCAACAGTCACAGTCTCACACTCCAGCCCCAAGTACCAGCAGGACTACATCTTCTGAGCCTGTATGACAGGCAGAGGCCACAGGTAAAGACTCCAGTTGGCTGGCCAATGGACCAAGTAATGGCAGTTCCTCCTAGAAGAGGACATCTGGGTCCAGATTTCACAGGAAGAGAGACATAGCCAGAAATGACTTCCCTTTTTCTCCAGGGAATGGTAATAAAGCTTCCAACAGCTCAGAGGAGAGAACTGGCAGAGGAAGTAGTAGTTATGCAAACCAACTCAGTGCAGGGTATGAAAGTGTAGACTTTTCACTGGTAATGAAAACTCTCACACACCACTCAAATGACACAGACTCTAATCATGACCCTCAAGAGGAGAAAACAGTGAATGGGAAAGGTAACTGAACTGTGGGTTCCTGCCATGTTCAGAATGGCTTGGACTCAAGTGTAAATGTGCAGGGTTCAGTTTTGTAATATTTTTTCCAACAAATTTTCATACAGTGCCATTTAATTTGGGGGAGATTCTGTTCAGGAAATAAACACATACTTTTGTCACAATTTACCTTTTTTTGTGGGTGTTTTTTTTTTTTTTTTCTTTGTTTCAATACCTCTGTCACTTTGGAAATTTTAAGTTAATTACTTTGTTGTTAAAAGGACATTTTGTGTAGTGTCACGTTACTGTTACATGAGTTAATGTATAGTTATAAATGGACATCTTTCTTTAAAGCATAACACAATTATCTCTGCAGAAATCTGTGTCTATCTTAGGACCTGTGCTATGTACAGGCATTCTTACCCATGCTCGAGTTAGCTGTTAGAGTAGATATAGTTTTATGACTGCCAAGTTTGCCCAGTACAGTAGTTTTATCATAAAAGTTGGACTTGCTGATAGAGTCCTATAGTAGTTTAAGGGTTAGATACAGTTTTTCCCATCATACATCTGTGCCTTTTCTCTTTAGGTGACTGAATGTTTAAGAAATTTATGTGTATAGTTACTCAGTTTTTATTAACTGTTGTATCCTGTTAATGCATATTGCTCTGTGACTCCAATATATCTTACCTATACTGACCAAACCTAAATAAAAATTTGTATTGTAAAGAAGAAAGGAAGGAAGGAAGGAAGGAAGGAAGAAGGAAGGAAGGAAGGAAGGAAGGAAGGAAGGAAGGAAGGAAGGAAGGAAGGAAGGAAGGGAAGAAAGGAAGAAAGAAATCCAATATAGGGAACAATTAATTTTATTACTTGGTTGGATAGTAACTGATTTTGATGGATGAATGTGATAATAACCTATTTGTGAATAGTCTTTGCAAATAGAATTAATACTTATGAGATTCCAAAGAGGAAAAATAAATTAACTACTACATTCACAATTGAGGGACATTATTCACACATATTCAAGACAAAAATTTCATTCTTAATCAAAATTTTAGCCTTCCTTTTACTCAAAATCTATCAATTGTTGAATATATTTTAAATAGAATTTTAAAATGAAACATCTTACTGACTAAAGAAATACCAATTTTAAAGAATTTCTTTCAAAACTCTGAGTTTTTAAAATATAGATTTACTTAACATTTTCATTAGTTGTTATTTTACCATGCAGCCAGAAGTATTTTCTACTCTGTGTGAATGTGGGGTGGGGGTGGGGGTGGGAGGTCCAGGCTTAGTTATAAAAAAATTAGTCCAGAGGTACCTGGCTGGCTTAGTTGGTAGAGCATGCAACTCTTGATCTCAGGGTCATGGGTTTGAGCCCCATTTTGGGCATGGAGCCTACCTAAAATGTCAAAAAAATATATAGTCCAAAACTCAAATGAAAGAAGTAATGAGAGAAGGTTGAGAGAAATTATGAATTAAAATAGTATTTAAATATACATTAAATCTACTGAATAGAAAAAAAACTTTCCATCTAGTTGTTATCATTAAAGAAAAAGATTTTTTTAATGGTGATGTAATTGACCTAAAACATTATATTAGTTTCGGGTGTACAATATAATGTTTTAATATTTGGAAATATTGCAAAATGATCATCATAATAGGTCTAGTTAACATCCATTGCCATACATAGCGTTTTTTTATGACGAGAACTTTTAAGATCTACTCTTTTAGCAACTTTCAAATACACAGTATAACTAGAGTCACAATGCTGTACATAACATCACCATGACTTACTTATTTTATAAGTAGAGAATCAAATTTCTATACCAGAAAACATGAATAAGTGAAAACTGAGATTTTTTAAATAACTGAATTTTCAAAACAATTAAGAAACTTGAGATATCAGGTCAGGAACAAGGCAGGGATGTCCACTCTCACCATTGCTACTTAACATAGTACTGGAAGTTCTAGCCTCAGCAATCAGACAATAAAAAGAAGTAAAAGGCATCCAAATCATCAAAGAAAAAGTCAAAATTCCACTCTTTGGAGACAACATGATACTCTGTAGAAAACCTGAAAGACTCCACCAAAAAATTGCTGGAACTGATTCACAAACTCAGCAAAGTTACAGGATACAAAAATCATAATCTGTTGCATTTCTGTACACCAATAATGAAGCAGCAGAAAGAGAAGTCAAGGGGAATTGATCCTTTTTACAACTGCACCAAAAAAACATAAGATACCTAGGAATAAACCTAACCAAACAGTTAAAAGATCTGTATGCTGAAAACTACAGGACACTTAAGAAATAAATTGAAGAAGACACAAAGAAATGGAAAAACATTCCATGCTCGTGGATTAGAAAAATAAATATTGTTAAAATGTTTATAGTACCCAAAGTAGTCCGCAGATTCAGTGCCATCCTGATTAAAGTAATAGGAGCACTTTTGCAGAGCTAGAATAATCTTAAAATTGTATGGAACCACAAAAGACCCCCAATAGTCAAAGTAATGTTGAAAAAGAAAAGCAAAGTGGGAAGCATCACAATCCTTGACTTCAAGTTATATTATGAAGCTGTAATGATCAAGACAGTATGGTACTGGCACAAAAATAGACACATAGATCAATGGAACAGAATAGAGAACCCAGAAATGGACCCACCACTGTTCAGTCAAACTTTTCAGAAGCATAATCTTTGACAAAGCTGGAAAGACTATCCAATGAGTCTCTTCAACAAATGGGGCTGGGAGAACTGTATGGCTACATGCAAAAGAATGAAACTGGATCACTTTCTTTTGCCCTACATAAAAATAAATTCAAAATGGATGAAAGACCTAAATATGAGACAAAAACATCAAAATCCTAGGGGGAACATTGGTAGCATCCTCTGTGACCCCCGACTATGGCAACTCCTTACTAGACAAGTCTCCTGAAGCAAAGGAAACAGAAGCACAAATGAACTATTGGGACTTCATAAAGATAAAAAAACTTCTGCACAGTGAAGGAAACAATCAACAAAATTAAAAGGTGACCAACAGAATGAGAGAAGATATTTGCAAATGACCTATCTACTAAAAGGTCAGTATCCAAAATCTATAAAGAACTTATCAAAGTCCATCAACAGATGAATGGATAAAGAAGATGTGGTATATATATATACACATACAATGGAATATTATGCAGCCATCAAAAGGAACGAAATCTTGCCATTTGCAACGATGTGGATGGAACTGGAGGGTATTATGCTGAGCGAAATAAGTCAATCAGAGAAAGACATGTATCATATGATCTCACTGATATGAGGAATTCTTAATCTCAGGAAACAAACTGAGGGTTGCTGGTGTGGTGGGTGGGAGGGATGGGGTGGCTGGGTGATAGACATTGGGGAGGGTATGTGCTATGGAGAGTGTTGTGAATTGTGTACGACTGTTGAATCACAGACCTGTACCTCTGAAACAAATAATACATTATATGTTTAAAAAAAAAAAAAAAAAAAAAAAAGAAAAAAAAGCAGGAAGGGAAAAATGAAGGGGGGGAAATCAGAGGGGGAGATGAACCATGAGAGACTATGGACTCTGAGAAACAAACTGAGGGTTCTAGAGGGGAGGGGGTTGGGGGGATGGGTTAGCCTGGTGATGGGTATTAAAGAGGGCACATACTGAATGGAGCAATGAATCATGGAACACTACATCAAAAACTAATGATGTAATGTATGGTGATTAGCATAACGATAAAATTTTTAAAAAAGAACTTATCAAATCTAATATACTGTAGGACAAAACTGCCCCACACCATCATGCATACACCCCCACTGAGTACTCTTATTATCCTCCCTTCTTTCTATATTGACATAATTGTCTGAAAATAATCAACAATGCCTATATTGCTTGATGCCATTCTTTTTCTTTTCACCATGTGATGTTTGATAATCATCAGGATACTCTGCAAGGTTAGAGTTATCTCCCATCTTCCTTGGGGATTTTCCAGCAGCAGCCTTCTCTCATGATAGCTGGTTACATCTGTATTGCTCTATGCAATCAGTAGAATTGCATCCAAAATATGTATCTCAAACTTTTCAGAAGCATGAGAGAACCGAACGCTGTATTGGATTGTGCTCTGGTAAAACCTGTGTTTTCTACTAAAGACTAAACATGGAAATGAATCAGTCAGCCAAACATGAAAGTCTATTTGCCACATGACTATTATTAAATGTTTCTCAGAATATCTCAGTATATCTTCCTGGGATCCTGTGTTTTTCTATAATCAAAATTATTTTTTATCTATTTCAGGTGGTCAGCCACACCCAGCACATAGAACAATGCATTCATTGCCAAACTCACTGCATTTAATGAATTTTTTTTTTAAGATTTTATTTATTTATTTGACAGACAGAGACACAGCGAGAGAGAGAACACGAGTAGGAGGAGTGGGAGAGGGAGAAGCAGGCCTCCCACGGGGCAGGGAGCCCGATGCGGGGCTCGATCCCAGGACCCTGGGATCATGACCTGAACCGAAGGCAGACGCTTAATGACTGAGCCACCTAGGCGCCCCTAATGAATGTTTTGCTTTCCAATGTATTACCCTACTTTCAAGTTATATATTTTAATTATGCATTTTAATACTTCCCAATTTGTGATAAGAAGCAGTGCATTACCTTCATTTAAAGCCCTTTCTTTTAAGGTGATGCAGATAATAAAACCTAAACTACTTTCAACAACCAAACTTGGATACAACTTTCTTTTTCCCTCATTAATGTACATGTTAGGGAGAATACTGTCTGCTGATGAGTTCCAGAAATTCTCCATGAGCAATCTTCAGAGAAGCTTCCTTAGTCCATGCTACCATAAATGTTCACAGTGGCTAATGTTGATATTTGCTGGTTCTTTCTCACTTGCTCCTAAGGAAATTAATAAATATCTTTCATGGAATATATAGCTGTTTAAAAAAAAAAATGGAGCCTTGAGTTGTATCTATTTGAATATGCCAATATTTTTGAAAATACACATTTTGATTTTCAGTTGTTTCTATTTATGTATTTCTATCCATATAAATTTAAAACAAAAAAATGTTAAAGGTGTTAGAGTGGAAAATTTTGTCAATGTTTCCTTTTCCAGGATATCTCAGGTATTATTTCCTCAGATTTCCATTAGATCTTTCAACATTTATACAGACTTCTAAACTTAAAATTTATTTTTATTTTTGTTATCGAAATTCTTTTATTTATTTCTTTGTTCTATCAAAAACTGCATTAAATTTAACTCAACATAAACTGTGTCTATCAGGCACCATATTTTAAGCCACAGAAATATAAAATATTAATTTAGCACATGTATTTTTTTACATTTATCCAAACAATTACAAATAACTATTAAATTATATCTACAATCATGGAGCAAGTAAAACAATATATTTTAAAATTTGATAGGTTAACAACCAAAGAAATAAACATATTTCATGAGCAAATATGATGGAACCCATTGAAGCAGGCTCTCCGCTGAACAGGGAGCCCGATGTGGGGCTCGATCCCAGGACCCTGGGATCATGACCTGAGCCGAAGGCAGACGCTTAACCGACTGAGTCACCCAGGCACCCCTATGGAACCCATTTTTTTAAGATGGAAATCTTTTATAAAAATTGTGCTGTTACAGGATTTAAAGGCATATATAGAAATGTATTGCTGTATGATTTTGTTTAAGTAGAATCTTTATAATAATAGATTGCATTATAATTGGAAGCTTTACATGTTATTCCCTACACATTAGAGTTATTCACATGGTGCATGTTTCATAATCTGTAAATAGAGATGGAGGGAGTACACAGATGGAGATGCTTTCTTGGGTAGGGCACATGAACACTAGGTCTGACTGAAACAGAGTATGTTATTCACTACGTCCGGGCCTAGGGCGTTACCTGTAAAATGAGAATGTGTTATCTTCATGACAGAATTGTTTTAAAAATAGGCAATGGGCTTTACATAGCACAGGTGCTCTACAAATGTTAACTCCTCTGTTTGACCTAATGACTATATACTATTTTAGGGAGCAATACTCTGTATTGCTGTAGATAACGTCACAGGAATGGCCATTAAGTTTTACAACATGATTTAGCAACTCAGTTTTCTAAACAGTATGATTGTTAGGGCCTTACATCCTCTTTAGCAGGAATATGTTATAAAGATATTTTGATTTCCTTCAACCCAATTTTAATCATCAGTCCTGCATTTTTTTCCTTCTTCATATTACTGTTTATTTATTTTTATTTTTTTAATTTTTTTTTAAGATTTTATTTATTTATTTGAGAGAGAGAATGAGAGACAGAGAGCACGAGAGGGAAGAGGGTCAGAGGGAGAAGCAGACTCCCCGCCGAGCAGGGAGCCCGATACGGGACTCGATCCCGGGACTCCAGGATCATGACCTGAGCCGAAGGCAGTCGCTTAACCGACTGAGCCACCCAGGTGCCCCTTCATATTACTATTTAAATAATAGTTAAACTTGGGGGAGGTCTTTTGTTTTAAAATAGTCAATAGGTAAATAATAAATTATCAAATATCCATTTGTTTGAATATACAATGTAATTTTGACTAAATTGTCTTTTATTTAAGGTTATCCTGAAATGTGGAGTTGCGAAATGTGCTGTAAACTACAAATCACCCATTTTACTACAAATAAAATCAATTCCATTCATTTACTGAAATTTTCTACATATAATCAATAAATCTGTAAATAAACATGGATATTAAATTCAAATCTAACATGTTGATAAAGTAAATGGGAAGGTGGTACTAAATATGGAGTTGAATGACACAGAACTACATGATAGCACTAACAATATCTGTTGTTAGAAAGTTTCCATGCAGGGAATTAATCAAACCATTAATAATGGAAACAGAAACTTTAAAAAGGGTGTCAGAAGCAAGGCCACCATCTGAATGTGAAGCATAATAATCAGTGCTTTCAAATTTTCTTCCCATAAGAGTAAATGTAGTATTTTGACATTTGAGAAATGGCTATACCTAATTGGAGGGACTTTGTATATACTTTTATGGAAAGATGAATCCATAGTTGGGTTATAATTTGGGTGACTAAGTAACAGTTGTATAAAGAAAATGATGTGGTTTTCACAGAAACCTCCAACTTCTAATGTTCATTTGATTTGGTTATGTATTTCAGATGGTCTCCAGAATTACTTGAAGAGGTAGTACGCATGGTCAATTAACACAGGTATTTTCATTCACTTGTCATTTTCATTCTTAAAGTGGAAGTTTGAAATTTCAGACTTGAGGATTTAGTCAGAAAGAATCTATTCGTTCTTTGTCCAGGTGCTATGATTACCAAACTATCTCCTATATATCTACTGATTAACCTTGTAACGGGTCACTTTCTGTAATTTTGAACAGAGTGAAACTAATCAACTTCGGTTCTCTAGCCCGATAGCCTGGTGACAAACCTGGCTTTCATCTGCCAAGTACAATCCACAAAAATGATAGTAATCATTCATCTGGCATCATACTTTGAATGAAAAAGTAAATATCCTTCACGATGAATGAGTTTATGCATTGTTTATGTTTATATTATAAATATATTATTTACATGTATTATTTTATTTATAAGCATTAGATGGATTTAAGAGAAATTATGAAAAGAATCATAATTTGCTTATCATCTTCCCATACTCTTCAACAAAATTGATAAGTTGAAATGATACCCATATTTATTTATTTATTTAAATTTATTTATTTTTAAAGATTTTATTTATTTATTTGACAGAGAGAGAGACAGGAGAGAGGGAACACAAGTAGGGGGAGTGGGAGAGGGAGAAGCAGGCTTCCCGCTGAGCCAGGAGCCTGATGCAGGGCTCGATCCCAGGACCCCAGGATCATGACCCGAGCTGAAGGCAGCCGCTTAACCGACTGAGCCACCCAGGCACCCCGATACCCATGTTTAAAATCCTTTATTCTTTAGATCTATTCCTTACATATAGGCAGTTGAATGAAGACTACTATACTTACTAAATAGTAAAGAATACTATATTTAAATTTTTCAATGAAATTCGCATTGTATCCAACTCATTTGTATACTTTCTGCTTTTGAGATAACAGATCATACTGCATTGATATCAGTATAGGACTAGATAGAGGTCATCTGTGACAATGTGTAGACAATAGGATTGCACTCTTTTTCTCCACTGTATCAGAGATTAAGATGCCATACTAGTTCATAAAATCCCAACTAAGGAATTACAAGTTAAAAAGTATACCGTGGTGATGTATTTCTGTCTTATTATTAACGAAATGTAGGGTTATTTGGTTGTGTTAATTTAAGTAATAGATCTTCCTTTTCAACATGCTAATACAAATTCACACTTTCGAACTGTAATGTTAATTGTAATGGAAATGACGAAATATGTAAGTGTTGTGTCCTGCTAAAAATTTTATTTTAAAAGTAATACTTACTTTAACAAAATGTAAAAAAATTAGGGTCTGGATTTGGATGTATCTGTACAACTAATGTTCAGGATAGGGTTTAAAAGCAAGAGGTCTGTCTATGAATCTCAACTTTACATTTATTGCTGATTTAACTGTGCAAAAAAAAAAAAATGAACCAATCAAACAAGGTATTTTCAGAGTGTTTGATTGTGTACAGTATATATATATATATGTAATAAACAATAAATATACTTGAAGGTGCCCATTCTTTAAAAGGGTGAATTAGTTAAGAAAATTTGCAGATTTATAGTAATAATTTTAAGATAACTAAAAAAAATCACTTGTGTTAAATTTTTACATTCTTTTTTCATTGTTTCTGGCTGGGATTTCTCATGACATTGCATGGATAGAGTGGTTGGGGACAGAGGATCCTCTCAAAGACTTCTTTAGTCAAGTATCTGGTTCTGAACTGGGAAGACTTGAACATCTGGGAGCTGGAGGGGATTGCACTCCTCTGTTCTCTCTATATGCTCTCTCCGACAAGGCAGCTTCAGGGGAGTCAAACATTCTCCACAGATACTCAGGGCTCCAAAGGCATAAATCCTAATAAAGAAAGACCTGAGAGAAACCTGTTTGCAAATGTCCAACTGTGTCACTTCCGCTACTTCCTCTCATTTAAAAGCAAATCAGTATGCTGGCCCATTTTTGAGAAGTGAGAAGTTAGACTCCAGTTTTTGTGAAAAGAATGTCCAAAAAAGAAATGCTGACGAGTTTTAAAATCATCATTGTGTGCCATCTGCCCACAATTACTTATATTCCTTCCATGTTCACAATAAACTCTCCTCCCCTCAACTGACCAGTGAAATTGTATCTTTTATAGCGTCAGGCATAGGATCAGATTCCAGAATCTCATCTTTTCAATCAGGTTCAGGTAGAGAGGAGGAAGCATGGATGCCATTCCTTGAGTTCAGCAGCTTAAGTCCAGTTCTTCATATGAGGAGGGCCTTGATCTAAAGAGGCAGTTATGCTCTCCATCCCCACCACACCAAAGAGGCAACAGTGGGACAGGAATAGGGTAAGCACTATAGTCTCTTCTGCTTAAAATGAGTATGTGAGGGGAAATAGAAGGCAAGCAGGAGTCACTATGGTGGTAGAAGGAATCATTTTTAAAGAATGTTACAGCATAACTTTCATTTGTTTTCAAAAGTATAAACCAGAAATCAGAAATATATATACTATCAGATAAGAAAGAAAACTGAAGATTATTTGAACAACTGTTCCTTAAATTTAGTCCCTGGACTACATGCTTCAGAATAATCCAAGATACTTAAAAATAAAAATATAGATGTCTACATTTCAGCACAATTCTAATGAAACATATTTTTTATTTGGGACCTGGTTATTTCATTTTTTAACAAGGCCAAGAGGTGATGATTTTGCAAATTACAGAGATACACTGAATAGAGTTAATGCTTATATTTCATAGATTAAAAAATGGAGAAAATCAAAGTTCTAACAAGTGTAAATTCTATATAAAAACAAACAAAATAGTAATATTATGGAACAAAACAGATCATGTTAGTGGGTAATTTTTTTATGCAATGGGGTCATTTAAATATCATTAATTTTTGTTGGTTATTGAATTTGAGATGAAAAGAGCTAAAAGTAAGGAAAAACATTGAACTATATGAGGTGATTACATAAATGTATGTCAGATGGGAAGCATCACTCTTGATTCTGAACAAATTATATTAGGCTACCATAACTCATTGCTAATTTTAAAAATAAAAATAGATTTTAGTGCAAAAATACAAAATGGTTGGGATAATATCTATAGATGATGGCAGAGAAAACTACGAAATTATTAAAACAAACTAAAAAGTCAAAATAACATACTTTAAAGTGAGTGTGAGGGCTGCCTGGGTGGCTCAGTTGGTTAAGTGTCTGACTCTTGATTTTGGCTCAGGTCATGAATTCAGGGTTGTGAGATAGAACCCCATGTCAGGCTCCTTGCTGGGTATGGAGCCTGCTTAAGATTCTCTCTCTCCCTCTCCCTCTGCCCCCCCACCGACTTATGTGTGAAAAACAAAAAGTGAATGTGAAAGATATATATCAACTATATATAAAGAAATGCATTATTTTATATAAAATTATTAGCTCTTCAGTAGCACCAAAAATACAATGAAAGAAAGGTAGCAATGTAGTACAGAGATTTTAAGAATTCATTCTCTTTGTTAGGGGCACTTGGGTGGCTCTATTCGGTTAAGCCTCCACCTCTTGGTTTTGACTCAGGTCATGATCTCAGGGTCCTGTGATGGAGCCTGACATTGGGCTCCACACTCAGAGCAGAGTCTGCTTGTCCCTCTCCCTCCCCATCTGCTCCTCCCTCACTGTCCCTGTGCATACATGCATGCTCTCTCTCAAATAAATAAATAAAATCTTTAAAAAAAATTTCATTCCATTTGTTCCAAGTACCCAATGAGCCAGGCAGTACAGAGAGGAGGAAAATCAGTTTCAGTCTTCCAGAGAAGTAGTATATAAGCCTCATGGATGCAATAATAAATATAGTTCATGGACACAAGGAGAAAAATTAGAAAAAAAAAATCACTTTAATGTGGAATTTAGCTGGAAATATAGAAGTTGTATTCGACTTCTGCCAAGTAGAGAACAAGTAGAAACTAAGGCCACCAATTCCCTCTGATTACAAAGAGTTGGTCTCAATGAATTTCCCAGTTAATAAAAATACACAAAACAAATACAGTGCAACAAACTCATCCTGAAAATTCACAGGAAGAGTAGATTTCTAAGGATGATTTGTAGGACAGCTGTAAGAATATGTGGAATCTTCAGTATGAGTACAGATAACATGACTTGTAGGTAGAAAGTACAGCAAACCACCGGGAAATGGGCAGGATAAGAAGAATGGCAAAGAAAGGAGAGAATTCAGCATCAATATTTGCAACTTTATATAGAGAAATATAGAACAAAAGCATGTCTGTTGAACAAGATAAAAAAGACTTTAAGCATAAGAATCTGATAACCTCAAAGTGTTTGAATTCAAGTGTTTGAATTCAGAATATTAAAGATAAGGTATAGAATGTGTTCAGTCTTGTGAAAGGGAAAAAGAGGATTGCTTTTCTGATATAGTAAGAGCAAAAACCCTAGTATCAATAATAAATAATCAGGAAGCATAAATGGGTCTTGTCCTAGATTTTATTAGCAAAACCTAGTCCAGGACTGTAGTTAAAACTTAGTCACCTGAGTAATTTTACCGAACAATACAGAATAAAATTTTTTCAAGATTCTGAAAGCTATTTTTTATCTCTTAGTCCGAGTTTCATTATAATGACCTATGAAATTGAGGGTATTTGGTCAAAGCAGCATGGTCTGTAGAAATGGTGAACAAACACTGTCATAAAAGCTGAAAAGTGAGTTTCTTCCATTTGACTTATACATTCATTATGTACCAATCTTTGTCTCAGATATAATTTTTCCTTTGAAAATTTAAATATACAAAAAAAAAAAAAGAAAATTTAAATATACAAATTGTTGTAGAGCTGCTGTTGTAAATACCAATCACGTAAATTTTGGTTTCCTACCATTAGGAGAAAACTGAGTTAATTGTTTTCCCAGTATGGACACAGGAAATTCTGTTAGAATTTCTGTTAGAACAAAGAACTTATTTAAAACTGATTGATATATGAGATTTTCTTCACTGCACAATTTAACCATTACATAGTTTATTTGCAAAGGATATGCAAGAGAAGTTTTAATATCACTAAGAAAAGCTACATAAAAGGAAATGTGTTTTCATCAGGTGAAATATTCCTGGTTAGTATGCTTGTCTGTGAAGTATGCAACATGGAGAGGCTAGTCCCATGAGGCCTGTGGCTGTCAGGATAACAGTAGGCCAGGAGAGAGCTGAAGAACATCCTCCATTTCCTTAACCAACTTCTTAATACCTTGGGGATATCTCATTCTCTGGCTGATAATTTCCATTCTATTTAAAAAGAACAGATGTTATTCAAGGGTTTCCGTACTAAGTGGTTCCTTTTATAGTTGACACTATCTTGCCTGTTATCAGTTAAATTTCCTATGCAACAAATCATCCCAAACTCACTAGTGGATTAAAAACAAGCATGTGTTATTTCTCACAATCTTGTGGTTTAGTTGAGTATTTCTACCCATCTGGACCAGATCAACTGTTAAAGAACAGGTCACTGAACTAGATTGGATGGTGTTGGTGGCCTCATTCTTCTATTTCTTATTTGGCCCAGTATCGGCAGGGATGATGGGATTAATGTGGTCATGTCCACATGTCTCTCATCATGCTGATAATAGGCGAAGCTGGGCTCCTTCACCTGTAAGTGGATTCCAAAAGCAGCAAGTGAATAACTACAAAGAAGTACTTTACAGTTGTCATTTTGTGTCATGTTTGCTAATTGTCTCATACCCAACACAGGTCACAAAACTGGCCCATATCATTTGGAAGGATAGTGCAAAAGGATATAAAATTTGTATCCATATTTTATAATTTACCACACTCACATACTTAACATGAAGGCTAGAAAATGTGGTATGTGGGTTTTTTTGTTTGTTTGTTTTTTTAGAGAGAGAGTGAACGGTGGGCAGGGGCAGAGGGAGAGAGAGAGAATCTTAAGCAGGCTCCATGCCCAACACAGAGCCCAATGCAGGGCTCAATCTCACGACCCTGAGATCATGATCTGAGCTGAATTCAAGAGTAAGATCCTTAATAGACTTAGCCATGCAGGCACCCCAAAAATGTTTTAATAGATCTAATGGGATTTAGTAATTATCTTGAAAAGGTGTATGGATCCTGTCTTAGTTCATTTGGATGCTATAATAAAGCCATTGATGAGTGGCTTATAAACAACAGAAATTTATTTTTCACAGTTCTGGAGTCTTCATTCAGTATCTGGTGAGAGCCTGCTTCCTGGTTCATAGATGGCTATCTTTTCACTATATTCTCAGAAGGCAGAAAGGGTTAGGGAGCTCTGTAGAGTGTCTTTTATCAGAGTACTAATCCCATTAATGAGGGCTCCACCCTCATGACCAAGGCACCTCTCAAAGGTCCACCTCCTAATGTTATCACCTTGGGGGGTAGAATTTTTTTTTTTTTAATTTTCTAAAAGGATTTTATTTATTTATTTGACAGAGAGAGAGACAGGGAGAGAGGGAACACAAGCAGGGGGAGTGGGGGAGGGAGAAGCAGGCTTCCCACAGAGCAGGGAGCCCCATGTGGGGCTTGATCCCAGGAGCGTGGGATCATGACCTGAGCCGAAGGCAGACACTTAAGGACTGAGCCACCCAGGCGCCCCAGGGGTAGAATTTTAATATATGAATTTTGGAGAGACACAAGCATTCAGTCCGTAGCAGATCCCTACCAGTCAAGAAGATCAGAAACACAGCTGAGATGTCATGGAGCATCTCAAAGAGATGCTGAGGAGGAGATTTGGGCTCATTTTAAGCGATACTGCTGAAAGATTTAAGAGGGCATGATTTTCCTTTAGGTTAAGTAGGGAAAAAGTACAGCAATCCACCTGGAAATGGGCCAAAAAGAAGAATCGTAAAGAAAGGAAAGGATTTGGGGCGCCTGGGTGGCTCAGTTGGTTAAGCGACTGCCTTCGGCTCAGGTCATGATCCTGGAGTCCCGGGATCGAGTCCCACATTGGGCTCCCTGCTCGGCAGGGGATCTGCTTCTCCCTCTGATCCTCCATCTCATGCTCTCTCTCTCTGTCTCATTCTCTCTCTCAAATAAATAAATAAAATCTTTAAAAAAAAAAAAGAAAGAAAGGAAAGGATTTGATATCAATGTTTGCAGCTTTATATGGAGAAATACAGAACAGCAGTGTGTCTATTGAACATTAGAAACTGAGTAGGTTAGAAGATAACAAAGACCTTAAAGGAATGAAGAAGAGGTGATTGACTTGACACCAAGAATATGTGGACATACAATTAAGGATTATTGGTTCTTTGAAGAAAGTAAAAGCTGAGTCATTGGAAGGGGATCTACTTGAGACAGTGATTGAAATAAGACTCTAAATTGAACAAAAATGGTATAAGTAGAGTAGATAAAATAATTAAAACATATTTACATTTATATGCAACTGGGCAATTTTCTTGCAACTCAAAGGGTAAAGAAAAACCATCTGTGCCTTCAGAGAGACATTTTTAGAAAGTACTTCAAAACATACTGTCCTCAAAAAATTGAGAGAAACTTTTAAGAACAGAAAAAGATGTAATAAAAAGAACATATTTTTTTCATTCAAGAATTTTAAACTAGCTAATTTGCTGATCTTTTAATAGTCATAAACATATTTTCAGTTACACAAGGGTCTAACAGTCAAATCATGTGTGAATTAAAAAGATAATTCTTGTGCCTATAAAAAATAAAAAGTTTAAATATTTTTAAAAAGATACATGAAGATGTACTATGACAAAGAAAGAGTTAACAAAATTTTCAAGTGTTAATGGGAAAGTCATGATATAAAAGTCAACAACATTGAAGACATAGAAAGGCCAAGTAATCATTATACATCTTGTTGAAATATGACTAATTCATAAAATGTAATTCTCAAAATAATGGCATAATGCAAGTATATATGTAGTGGACATTTTTTATTAAGAAAGTAGTGAGAGATAAAGAGGGAAACTGAAAGAATGCCGATCACAAGGAGTTGTAAAAGGATGGACTTTATTACAAGAGTAACAAACTGCTGGAAGGCTTCTAGCAAGGAAGAAACATTATCAGATTTGTATTTTAGAAAGGTAAGCCAAGCTGAAATAAAAATCAATGATAGAATAAGATTGGACCTTGAGAGTCCATTTAAGGATCTACTTCAAGAAGCCAGCAGGCACTGAAAATGAAGACAAGAGATCCAAGAGATACTCACAAGATACAGTCAGACCATTCTGTGCTTATTAGAATATGTGTTCAAGTATATGGAGGTGTCCCAGGTGCTTCAAAATCAGTGAAGATCCATGAATATTATTGATAAAGTAATCCTGATGCAATGGATCTTCAAATTCTTATTATTGCTAAAAGAAAATATACAGAATAGTACTGCCTTAATTTTAGTTTTGTTCATAAGACCATAAGACTTACCAAAGTTCACTTAGTGATAAAATGATCACACATATGTTCTTGGTGCTTAAGTTAACTGAAGTAGTCTTCCTCTAACTCAAATCTGCTGTTTCTTGTGTTTGTAGTTTGTTACTTGTGTGTTTTGTTAGAGCATAAGACTTAATCTAATAACCTCAAAGTGTTTGAATTCAAGTGTTTGAATTCAGAATGTTAAAGATAAGGTATAGAATGTGTTCAGTCTTGGGGCGCCTGGGTGGCTCAGTTGGTTAAGCGACTGCCTTCGGCTCGGGTCGTGATCCTGGAGTCCCAGGATCGAGTCCCGCATCGGGCTCCCTGCTCGGCGGGGAGTCTGCTCCTCCCTCTGACCCTCCTCCCTCTCGTGCTCTCTGTCTCTCATTCTCTCTCTCTCAAATAAATAAATAAAATCTTTAAAAAAAAAAAAAAAAGAATGTGTTCAGTCTTGTGAAAGGGAAAAAAGAGGATTGCTTTTCTGATATAGTAAGAGTGAAAACCCTAGTATCAATAATAAATAATCAGGAAGCATAAATGGGTCTTGACCTAGATTTTATTAGCAAAACCTAGTCCAGGAGGTACTATAGTTAAAACTTAGAGTGGTCACCTCTAAGGAAGGCATCCTAGGAAGTCTTAGCTCATACTTTTGAGTTCTTAACTTTAATTTATATAGTGTTTTTTTATGTTTTATGTTTTAATATTTTTGTGAACTGGTGTAAATTGTTAATGCATATAAGCTTGTGTATTTTTGTAAATAGTTTTGTGATTTATTTCTTGACCCATATGTAAGTATTTAGAGTCTCATATCTTCAAAACTTATTTGAAGCTGAGTTGTGGGCTTGGGGTTTTGTTTGTTTCTTTGTTTTGGTTGGGGGAGGGGGGACAGAAGAGATTTTGTACTCCAATAATCCAGATGGAGATACCTTGTGGTTTAAAGCAAATGTCCCACTGAAAGCAATTCAAATATCAACAAAATTATTTCAGGTTAAAAAAAAAAAAAAAAAAAAAAACTATACAGAACAATTTTTTTCAAGATTGTGAAATTATTCTATCAAAACTTATTTTTTTATCTTATTAGTCTCAGTCTCATTATAATCACCTATGAAATTGAGGGTATTTGGTCAGAGCAACATAGTCTGTAGACATGGTCAACAAACACTGTCATAAAAGCTGAAAAGTGAGTTTCTCCCATTTGACTGTACATTATGTTATGGAGATGGAGAGATCTGGGCTTTTATTAAGTGATATCGGTGAAAAGTTTAAAGGGCATGGTTTTCCTTTAGGTTAAGTATTGCCAGAAAACAGGATCAATACTCCTATTTTTGTATGGAAGTGGGAGAACTGAAGCAGGGCTAAGGCTAAATTTAGTAAAGAAGCTAGGAAAGATATATATTTATATAGACATATATATAGATGTATATTGAGAGAGAAAATCAGTTTTGTGGTCTTCATGGATTGCTTTTGCCAGTGTTTAGACATAATTTATCTTGTTTTAACTCGCTCGATCCTAATTATGAGTAACCTTCTTGGGTATTGGTGCTCTGCAAAAATATCTGTGATTTTTTTGGAGAACACTGTGCCCCATCTCTTAGCGCTAGGCAAATTGCTACTGGCATTAGTTGGAGTTTTTGTTTTTCCCTCTTTCTCAAGTATAAACAACACCCAAGAAGGGTCTTCAGAATACGAGTGTGTGTGTGTGTGTGTGTGTGTGTGTGTGTGTGTGTGTGAATTTAAATCTGATGCCACATTGATAAATGGTAAGTATCTTAGCAACTTCTCACTCCAGGGCACGTCCATGAGTTCGGTTCTCCCTCAAACAATCCAGTCCTGACATTGGAAGCAGTCGGTATCAATGCACCTGTTTGTCTTTTACTGTCTTGTGCTCTCTGTTACAAATAACACCTAATGTAGAATTATAAAATATTAAAATGACTGAAAACCCAGCATATAGAAATATATTTGAGTAACTGTAGCATCTTGGCTTGAATTGCTTTCACACTTACCAGAGAAACAAGAAAGAGTTTACATTTTAACATTTTAATTTTACCACATCATTATTATAATACCTCCCTGTTTCCAAATAATCCCAGAACCGCATATATTGGCATACAGTTTGTTTTGATGGTATTCTTTCCTTTCATATGTATATACATCTGTGTGAAAATTTCATAGAGAACTTCTTTCAGTAGTTGTGGGTGATCCAGAGACACAGTTACTTTGATCTTATTGTTAATAGTGACTATCTCCAAGTAATGATTTTATAGAGAGATCTTGAGGGGAGAGTCTCAGAAATGTTATTGAGATGAAGGGAGTGTTTTTTGTTTTTTTTTTTTAAGATTTTATTTATTTAACAGAGCACAAGCAGAGGGGGAGAGAGGGAGAAGCAGGCTCCCTGCTGAGCAAGAAGCCCGATGTGGGAGTCGATCCCAGGACCCTGGGATCATGACCCGGGCCAAAGGCAGCCTCATAACCAACTGAGCCACCCAGTCATCCCAAGATGAAGGGAGTGTTTTATAATATAATGAAACTTAATGTAAACTTACATATATGTAAGCTAGTGAAATAATTCCAAAAGTGAACTACTTCAGTGGGAACATAAACATAGACTCAGAGATGAATATAAAAATAAGACAGAACAGAGATATCAAGAAGGCAGGATACCCCACCATACATGCAATGGATTTTGAACAAATTACATGTGGATCTCAAAGGACAAGTTACCAGAGCTGACAACCGGATAATACACCTTAGGTCCCTTTAGGTTGGTGTTGTAAACAACCATCTTTAATGTAATCATTACCCTAGAATTGAGCCAGGACAATATTTTTATTATGACTGACAAACTTTAAATACCTGATTATGGAGAGTATTAATTAACACAGCTCAGGCTATGTTCATACCTCATGAGATATCAGCGCCATCTGATGAAGTTGTAGAAAGTGTTTTGTAACCAACATTAAAGGCTACGCAGGATACAATTAGAAATAAATGTTTCAGATGAAAAACCATGCATGTGAAGTGCTTTGTAATCACTATCCTGTGATTCGGAGCAAGTGATTCCTCCACAATGTAATGTGTGTGGAGACATGCAGAAAATAAGAAAGTAAACCAAGCAAAGAATTTTTTAATTCTTTTATCTAATTCATTTAACCAAAGAGTTCTCGGGCTGAATAGGTCCTCCAGCTGTCAAAGCATATAAACCCAAGGGCCTATCTCATAGAGTGAAAAGTGATTAGGTTTGGGGCATCTGGCCGATACCATTTGCTACCAGACTGCATATGGTTTTAGGATAGTGCCATGAATTGAAAATAAGGAAACATCACAAGAATAATAGAGTCTAATATAGAAATGAAGACAGTTACTAGACTTTTCCTAATCTCCATGTTAAGAAACACCTACAGCCTTAAACCTTACATTTTCTCTTATGCTGTGGTATAGTCAGTCAGGAACTACTCAAGTAAATAGGTAGTCAGTAAAATGAAGGGTATCTGGGTCTGTAGGAAACGATCTGCATGTTGTATTATGACCAGAGACTGATAAATATAAAGGTACTACTGTGCCCACCCTCCCACACCCCCAAAAAGAAAGGATTCAGTTGCAGCATGTAGATATGTGGACTCTCAAGTTTTCTAGGAAAGTAACAGGGCGTTCCTATAAGTCCTTACTTCTTTTGAGTAAAGTGTATCGAGAAGCGAATGGGAGCTATGTGTAAAGATTCTCCTCTGCATTCCTGTAAATGCTCATAAGGATAGAAAAGACTTCCTGATGGACCCACTCAGTCTTGAGGTGCCTTAGAAATTGGGAAGGCTGGAAACTTAAAGTTTGGGTCTGAGGCTTTACTCATTTCCAGAACTCATCCTCAATCAGGATTCAGGAGCAGGCAGACTCCACCTGTTAAACTGGCGCCAGTGAGAAAAAAAAAACTTAATGGTAAACTGGGACATTGTAAGCTACTGAAAACTCTAACATGCGGTATTTTGGTACTTAAAATGAACATTATTTTCCAAACTACTTATATAATGAGATTGTGGTTCTGATCATAGATTTTCTTTTTGAAAGATTTTATTTATTTATTTTTGCGAGAAAGACAGAGAGAGAGAGAACACAAGCAGGAGTGGGGGAGAGGGAGAGGGAGAAGCAGACTCCCCGCTGAGCAGGGAGCCCAATGCGGGGCTCAATCCCAGGACCCTGGGATCATGACCTGAGCTGAAGGCAGATGCGTAACTGACTGAGCCACCCAGGTGTCCCTGATCATGGAATTTTGTGTGTGTGTGTGTGTGTGTGTGTGTAAAGTTAAAGGACATAATCCTTACAAAACATCACAATAACTGTTTTATGACAAATATGCAATCAATATGAGCAATTTATTTTTATTTATAAAAACTGTCAATCCATATTTTAAGTATTCAGCCTATTATATATGTATACTCTTCTCTTTTATCCCATATGTCTCTTGTTGCAACTTAGTGTAGGAAGCTATTTGTGAAAGCTTCGGAATCTATAACTGATGTGTCCAAGTCTGGTGCTAGGAGTGTGCCATTTCCTGAATTTCCCACTTTAGACTTTCATATTCTCAGTTAAGACTTATTGCTCACATAAGAAGAGCCCCTGAACCCATGGCTGCAGCACTGTATCTCTAGGGGACAGTAATGTATGATTCCAAGAGTCAGTGCTCCTCACTGACCATCCTATACCTCCTTTATCAGTACACTTGACCCATTGAGCAGGGATGTCAATATATGTGTCAGTATACTTGGGTATCAAGTAAGGAAAGTGAAATTCGTGTCCCCCAAATGAATGAAAGTAATAAGGACACTGGTTCCTTATTAGAAATAGAGAGAATGTTGGGGCGCCTGGGTGGCTCAGTTGGTTAAGCAACTGCCTTCAGCTCAGGTCATGATCCCAGAGTCCTGGGATCGAGTCCCACATCGGGCTCCCTGCTCGGCAGGGGATCTGCTTCTCCCTCTGCCCTCTTCCCTCTCGTGCTCTCCCTCATTCTCTCCCTCTCAAATAAATAAATAAAATCTTAAAAAAAAAAAAAAAAAGAAATAGAGAGAATGTAGGAAAAGAAAGAAATATTTTCTATGTTCTGTTTCTGTATTTCATCTCTTTTTAGGGGGGGAAAGGGGAGAAGCATGAAAGGAAATGAAAGGTGCAAAAAAGGTATGCTCTGTAGTCAGGACAATTATAGCACAGAATGTCTAGGATTGTGAGAAGAAGGAAAAGAAGATTAGAAGATTAGACATGACCTGGGACCTATTACCTCAAACCTGAGTGTTCACATAACATGCCCAAATGACTTGAAAATAATTTTGCATGCTATTTTCTGTAACCCAAGTGTAGATGGGTCCGTTATTTTTTGTTTGCTCCTTTCAAGAATATAATGAAAATTTAGTTGGTTTACTTCTGAAATATATTTCCCTCTCTTAGCTGTCATGGCTGAAATAGGACATCTCAGCTGAGACAGGGCAACTACCACTCAAATTCATCAGAGAGTCTAGATCATAGTTCACTCAAGGGGATAATGACCCTTACCTCTGAAGAAAATAAACCCCAGTGATCCTCTAGCTATCATTTCCCTTTAGAAAAATACAAATAGAAAGGAGTGATATGAACGTACAAAAAATTATACACTGAAAGTGGGTGTCCTAGAGCAATCCCTAGAGAAGTATTAAGATTAGAAAGAACGGGGGGGGGCGGAGCAAGATGGCGGAGGAGTAGGAGACTTGGATTTCATCTCCTCTCAGGAATTCAACTGGATAGGGATCAAACCATTCTGAACACCTACAAACTCAACAGGAGATCGAAGAAAAGAAGAGCAACAACTCTCTCATCAGAAAAGCGACCACTTTCTGGAAGGTAGGACGTGCGGAGAAGTGAATCTGAGCTGATATTCGGGAGGATAGATGGCGGGGGAGGGGCCTCCGTCGGCCGCTTCTGGCAAGTGATAGAGCCGCGGAGCACAAAATCGGAACTTCTAGAAGTCAGCTCCACTGAGGGACATTGCTCCAGTGGCTAAGTGGGGGTGGAACCCTCTGGGACAGTGTGGTCTCAGGACCCTCGGGGTCACAGAAAGACCGGGGGTGCCTGAGTGTGGCAGAGCTCCCAGGTAACGGAGCAGGGAAGCCGGCTGCAGAGGCGGAGCCCAGGCGCGGGCTCTCAGCTCGGGGTCGCCATAAACCGTGATCCGCGGCACAGTCGGGCCCCTGCTCCTCCAGCAGGGACCCAACAAGCGGCAGATCCGGGGAGACTCACCTTCCTTCCCCGGGAGGAGCCGCGCGGGAGTGCACCGCAGGGATCTGCTGGGTTTGGAGACTCCACCTGGGGTCGGGTGCCAGAGATAGAGGCGCGTGGTCACAGGCCCGGCGAGCACGGAGTGCGGCCGGAGACCAGGGAGACGGGAGTGACTGACGGCTTTTCTCTGGGGGCGCACTGAGGAGCGGGGCCCCGAGTTCTTGGCTCCTCCGGGGCGGAGATTGGGAGGCCGCCATTTTCACTCTCCGCCTCCAAAGCTGTACGGAAAGCTCGCAGGGAACAAAAGCCCCGGAGAGCAAACCCGAGCACATTACTTAGCCAGGAGGGGGCAAGGGCGGGGCAATTCCGCCTCCGGCAGAGACATTTGGAAACCACGGCAACAGGCCCCTCCCCAAAAGATCAGCGAGAACAGCCGGCCAAGACCAAGTTTACCGATCAATGAGAACGGCAGAACTCCAGCGCTAGGGGACTACTGCACATAGAATTCACAGCTTTTTTACCATGATTCTGTAGTCTTTCAAAGTTAATTTTTTTTTCACTTTTTTTTTTCTTTTTGAATTTTTCTTTTTCCCTTTTTCAACCAACATCTTATCAATCCCTAAAAAAAAAAAAAAAAAAATATTTTTCATTTTTAGAGTCATATTCTATCCCTTCATAGTAGTTACCCGTATTTTTGGCTTATTCATATAAGTTGTTCTCTCTTTAAAATTTTGAGATAGTTTCTTCTAACAGATTAAAATATACCCTAAATCTCTAGTATATGGTGTTTTCTATTCCACTGGCTGATCACATTCTCTCCCTTTTTTTTTCTTTTTTTAAATCCTCTTCTTTCTTTTTTCAAACAGCTTCTTATCAATTCCTTTTATAAAATTTTTTATAATTTCCATCTTTACAGTCATATTCCATCCCTTCATCATATCAAACCTTATTTTTGTACATATATAAGTTTTTCTTTCTTTAAAATTTTGGGAGGCACTTTCTTCTAAAAGACCAAAATACACCCCAAATCTAGTGTGTGGCACTGATCTATATACCAGCCTGATCATATTTGATCACATTCTGTTTTTTTGTTGTTGTTGTTGTTTTGTTTTGTTTGTTTTTGTTTTTATCTTTATCTTTATCTTTTTCTTTTTCTTTTTTTTCTTTCTCTTTTTTCTCTCTTTCCCTTTCTTTTCCCACTGCTTCAGGTCTTTTCTGATTTGTTTAGAGTATATTTTCTGGGGACGTGGTTACTCTGCTAGCATTTTGTTCTCTCATTAATCTATTCTCCTCTGCACAAAATGACAAGATGAAAAAATCACCTCAACAAAAAGAACAAGAGGTAGTACCGACTACCAGGGACCTACTCAATACGGACATTAGTACGATGTCAGATCTAGAGTTCAGAATCATCACTTTAAAGATACTAGCTGGGCTTGAAAAAAATATGGAAGTTATTAGAGAAACCCTTTCTGGAGAAGTAAAAGAGCTAAAATCCAACCAAGTAGAAATCAAAAAGGCTATTAATGAGGTGCAATCAAAAATGGGGGCACTAACTGCTAGAATAAATGAGGCAGAAGAGAGAATCAGTAATATAGAAGATGAAATGATGGAAAATAAAGAAGCTGAGAAAAAGAGAGATAAACAACTACTGGATCACGAGGGCAGAATTCAAGAGATAAGCGATACCATAAGACGAAACAACATTAGAATAATTGGGATCCCAGAAGAAGAAGAAAGAGAGAGAGGGGCAGAAGGTATAATGGAGCAAATTATAGCAGAGAACTTCCCTAATTTGGGGAAGGAAACAGGCATGAAAATCCAGGAAGCACAGAGAACCCCTCTCAAAATCAATAAAAATAGGTCAACACCCCGACATCTAATAGTAAAACTTACAAGTCTCATAGACAAAGAGAAAATCCTGAAAGCAGCTTGGGAGAAGAGATATGTAACCTACAAGGGTAGAAACATTAGATTGGCAACAGACCTATCCACAGAGACCTAGCAGGCCAGAAAGGACTGGCAGGATATATTCAGAGCACTAAATGAGAAAAATATGCAGCCAAGAATACTATATCCAGCTAGGCTCTCACTGAAAATTGAAGGAGAGATAAAAAGCTTCCAGGACAAACAAAAACTAAAGGAATTTGCAAACACAAAACCAGCCCTACAGGAAATCTTGAAAGGGGTCCTCTAAGCAAAGACAGAACCTAAAAGCAACATAGACCAGAAAGGAACACAGACAATATACGGTAACAGTCACCTTACAGGCAATACAATGGCACTAAATTCCTATCTTTCAATAGTTACCCTGAATGTAAATGGGCTCAATGCCCCAATCAAAAGACACAGGCGATCAGACTGGATTAAAAAACAAGACCCATCGATATGCTGTCTGCAAGAGACTCATTTTAGAACCAAAGACACCCCCAGATTGAAAGTGAGGGGGTGGAAAACCATTTACCATGCTAATGGACACCAAAAGAAAGCTGGGCTGGAAATCCTTCTATCAGACAAATTAGATTTTAAACCAAAGACTGTAATAAGAGATGAGGAAGGACACTATATCATACTTAAAGGATCTATCCAACAAGAAGATCTAACAATTGTAAATATCTATGCCCCTAACATGGGAGCAGCTAATTATATAAGGCAATTAATAAGAAAAGCAAAGAAACACATCGACAACAATACAATAATAGTGGGGGACTTTAACACCCCCCTCACTGAAATGGACAGATCGTCTAAGCAAAAGATCAACAAGGAAATAAAGACTTTAAATGACACACTGGACCAAATGGACTTTACAGACATATTCAGAACATTCCACCCCAAAGCAACGGAATACACATTCTTCTCTAGTGCCCATGGAACATTCTCCAGAATAGATCACATCTTAGGTCATAAATCAGGTCTCAACCGGTACCAAAAGATTGGGATCATTCCCTGCCTATTTTCAGACCACAATGCTTTGAAACTAGAACTCAATCACAAGAGGAAAGTCGGAAAGAACTCAAATACATGGAGCCTAAAGAGCATCCTACTGAAGAATGAATGGGTCAACCAGGAAATTAAAGAAGAATTAAAAAAATACATGGAAATCAATGAAAATGAAAACACAACTGTTCAAAATCTTTGGGATGCAGCAAAGGCAGTCCTAAGAGGAAAGTATATAGCAATACAAGTCTTTCTCAAGAAACAAGAAAGGTCTCAAGTACACAACCTAACCCTACACCTAAAGGAGCTGGAGAAAGAACAGCAAATAAAACCTAAACCCAGCAGGAGAAGAGAAATAATAAAGATCGGAGCAGAAATCAATGAAATAGAAACTAAAAGAACAGTAGAACAGATCAACGAAACTAGGAGCTGGTTCTTTGAAAGAATTAACAAGCTTGATAAACCCCTGGCCAGACTTATCAAAAAGAGAAGAGAAATGACCCAAATCAACAAAATCATGAATGAAAGAGGAGAGATCACAACCAACACCAAAGAAATACAAACAATTATAAGAACATATTATGAGCAACTCTATGCCAGCAAATTAGATAACCTGGAAGAAATGGAGGCATTCCTAGAGATGTATCAACTACCAAAACTGAGCCAGGATGAAATAGAAAACCTGAACAGACCTATAACCACTAAGGAAATTGAAGCAGTCATCAAAAATCTCCCAAAAAACAAAAGCCCAGGGCCAGATGGCTTCCCAGGGGAATTCTACCAAACATTTAAAGAAGAATTAATACCTATTCTTCTGAAACTGTTCCAAAAAATAGAAATGGAAGGAAAACTTCCAAACTCATTTTATGAGGCCAGCATTACCTTGATCCCAAAACCAGACAAAGACCCCATCAAAAAGGAGAATTACAGACCAATATCCCTGATGAACATGGATGCAAAAATTCTCACCAAAATACTAGCCAATAGGATCCAACAGTACATTAAAAGGATTATTCACCAGGACCAAGTGGGATTTATCCCTGGGCTGCAAGGTTGGTTCAACATCCATAAATCAATCAGTGTGATACAATACATTAACAAAAGAAAGAACAAGAATCATATGATCCTCTCAATAGATGCAGAAAAAGCTTTTGACAAAGTACAGCATCCTTTCTTGATCAAAACTCTTCAGAGTATAGGGATAAAGGGTACATACCTCAATATCATAAAAGCCATCTATGAAAAACCCACAGTGAATATCATTCTCAATGGGGAAAAACTGAGAGCTTTCCCCCTAAGGTCAGGAACGCAGCAGGGATGTCCACTATCACCACTGCTATTCAACATAGTATTAGAAGTCCTAGCCACAGCAATCAGACAACAGAAAGAAATAAAAGGCATCCAAATTGGCAAAGAAGAAGTCAAACTCTCACTCTTTGCAGATGATATGATACTTTATGTGGAAAACACCAAAGACTCCACCCCAAAACTGCTAGAACTCATACAGGAATTCAGTCAAGTGGCAGGATATAAAATCAATGCACAGAAGTCAGTGGCATTCCTATACACCAACAACAAGACAGAAGAAAGAGAAATTAAGGGTCAATCCCATTTACAATTGCACCCAAAACCATAAGATACCTAGGAATAAATCTAACCAAAGAGACAAAGGATCTATACTCAGAAAACTATAAAATACTCATGAAAGATTGAGGAAGACACCAAGAAATGGAAAAACGTTCCATGCTCATGGATTGGAAGAACAAATATTGTGAAGATGTCAATGCTACCTAGAGCAATCTACACATTCAATGCAATCCCCATCAAAATACCATCTACTTTTTTCAAAGAAATGGAACAATAATCCTAAAATTTGTATGGAACCAGAAAAGACCCCGCATAGCCAGAGGAATGTTGAAAAAGAAAAGCAAAGCCGGCGGCATCACAATTCCGGACTTCCAGCTCTATTACAAAGCTGTCATCATCAAGACAGCATGGTACTGGCACAAAAATAGACACATAGATCAATGGAACAGAATAGAGAGCCCAGAAATGGACCCTCAACTCTATGGTCAACTCATCTTTGACAAAGCAGGAAAGAATGTCCAATGGAACAAAGACAGTCTCTTCAACAAATGGTGTTGGGAAAATTAGATAGCCACATGCAGAAGAATGAAACTGGACCATTTCCATACACCACACACAAAAATAGACTCCAAATGGTTGAAAGACCTCAATGTGAGACAGGAGTCCATCCAAATCCTAAAGGAGAACACAGTCAGCAACCTCTTTGACCTCAGCCGAAGCAACTTCTTCCTAGAAACATCGCCAAAGGCAAGGGAAGCAAGGGCAAAAATGAACTATTGGTACTTCATCAAGATAGAAAGCTTTTGCACAGCAAAGGAAACAGTCAACAAAACCAAAAGACAACCGACAGAATGGGAGAAGATATTTGCAAATGACATTTCAGATAAAGGGCTAGTATCCAAAATCTATAAAGAACTCATCAAACTCAACACCCAAAGAACAAATGATCCAATCAAGAAATGGGCAGAAGACATGAACAGACATTTTTCCAAAGAAGACATCCAAATGGCCAACAGACACATGAAGAAGTGCTCAATATCGCTCGGCATCAGGGAAATCCAAATCAAAACCTCAATGAGATACCACCTCACACCAGTCAGAATGGCTAAAATTAACAAGTCAGGAAATGACAGATGTTGGCGGGGATGCGGAGAAAGGGGAACCCTCCTACACTGTTGGTGGGAATGCAAGCTGGTGCAGCCACTCTGGAAAACAGTATGGAGGTTCCTCAAAAAGTTGAAAATAGAGCTACCATATGATCCAGCAATTGCACTACTGGGTATTTACCCCAAAGATACAAAAGTAGGGATCCGAAGGGCTACGTGCACCCCGATGTTTATAGCAGCAATGTCCACAATAGCCAAACTGTGGAAAGCGCCAAGATGTCCATCGACAGATGACTGGATAAAGAAGAAGTGGTATATATATATATACAATGGAATATTATGCAGCCATCAAAAGGAATGAGATCTTGCCATTTGCAACAACGTGGATGGAACTGGAGAGTGTTATGTTGAGTGAAATAAGTCAAACAGAGAAAGACATGTATCATATGATCTCACTGATATGAGGAATTCTTAATTGCAGGAAACAAACTGAGGGTTGTTGGAGTGGGGGGTGGGGTGGGAGGGATGGGGTGACTGGGTGATAGACACTGGGGAGGGTATGTGCTCTGGTAAGCGCTGTGAATTGTGCAAGACTGTTGAATCTCAGATCTGTACCTCTGAAACAAATAATGCAATATATATTAAGAAAAAAAAAAGAAGAAGAAGGTAGCAGGAGGGGAAGAATGAAGTGGGGGAAATCGGAGGGGTAGACGAACCATGAGAGACGATGGACTCTGAAAAACAAAGGGAGGGGTCTAGAGGGGAGCGGGGTGGGAGGATGGGTTAGCCTGGTGGTGGGTATTGAGGAGGGCACATTCTGCATGGAGCACTGGGTGTTATGCACAAACAATGAATCATGGAACACTTCATCTAAAACTAATGATGTAATGTATGGGGATTAACATAAGAATAAAAAAAATCCTTAAAAAAAAAAAAAAGATTAGAAAGAACAAAGTTGATGTCCTCAACAAAATCAAACGTTTTATTGTTCCATGTAAGGGAAGATAGTTCAAACCTTAGTATCATTCAGAGATGTATCTATGAATACCATTTCAAATCCTGACCTCATTCTTCTTTCCAAGTGTTCATATTTGCATATATTCTCCTTCTCCCCCTCCCTTCATTTCCCCCACCATTTTCTCTCTCTCTCACCTTGAAGGCTTTCAATCTAAAAACATACATCTCCTAGTCTTTGGCAAGTCAACCCCTATTCACAGGAGGAAGTGTTGCTTTGGGATTCCTTTTAGAATTCTCATTCTCACCTGACATCGAAAGTCTTGGTCAAAATGCATTTGCAAAAGATGTAAAGGTTCAAGTTGGGTTATGAATGCTAATCACTGAAGTGTTCTATTCCAAAGCTACTTTAATGGGGAATGACATTTCAGGAGCCTTTTTTTTTTTTTTAAGATTTTATTTATTTGACAGTGAGAGACAGCGAGAGAGGGAACACAAGCAGGGGGAGTGGAAGAGGGAGAAGCAGGCTTCCCGCAGAGCGGGGAGCCCAATGCGGGGCTCGATCCCAGGACCCTGCGATCATGATCTGAGCTGAAGGCAGACACTTAACGACTAAGCCACCCAGGCGCCCCTCAGGAGCCTATTTTTGAGAGGATACAGGATGACTGTGTTCAGTGTGAATTTGTTTAATCATCCCCAGTGTCCATTCTAAATCTTGGATTGTATGACAGAAAAAAAAAAAAAATCTTGCAGAATGGTTCTCCAAATTCTAAGAATATGAAAGTCACCAATCAATCTAAAATCCATGAGATCCGAGTACAAAAGTATAGAAAAATATAGTAAAGATAAACCCAAGAGAAGACAAAGGAAAAGCCATCATAATTGTTTCAGCATTGGGCAGGATTTATAAAAATCATCTATTCAAAACCCAGGATCCTACATCCACTTTTCACCCAGTCCCTCACCTATAATAGAAGTTTTGTTGTTGTAGAGACCCACATAAAGAGTGGTCTTGACATGTGCCATGTGCTCAGTGGTAAATATGTGTTGAATGAATGAATGAGCAAACAGATTTTATTTCTTAATAGGTTCTCTTGCTGGTCTTTATTTGTCATCCTTTTTTTTTTTTTATTTTAGTGTATGAGCACATTAACTAATGTTTCTTTTTTTATGTTATATTAACCACCATATACCACATCTTCTTTATCCATTCATCTGTCAATGGACATCTTGGCTCTTTCCATAGTTTGGCTATTATGGACATTACTGCTATAAACATCGGGGTGTGCGTACCCCTTCAGATCCCTACATTTGTATCTTTGGGGTAAATATCCAGCAGTGCAATTGCTGGATCATATGGTAGCTCTATTTTCAACTTTTTGAGGAACCTCCATACTGTTTTCCAGAGTGGCTGCACCAGCTTGCATTCCCACCAACAGTGTAGTGGAATCAAGAATCTATAGTGGAAGGAGCCTTCTTTTTCCACAAAAGGTAATGGGGATGTTGAATAGAAAAAAATGATCACCCTTTCTAATTCAAATAGAATTTTTGTAGACCATAAGATTTTGATAATTAAAAAAAAAAATGGTGAAATGGAGCCTGGATTTCTTTCTTAACTCTATTCTACAATACTTGACTTAAGTTAATGGCTCATATTTTTATCCTTTAAAATTGAATATAAATATATTTCAAAACAATGTCTAATATACAATAAAACTCTACAGATAATGTACAGTGCTTAATTTCATATGTAATTATTTAGCTATGTCTGGTTTCTCAACATTTTTGATAAAAAAAGTTTGGAAAGGTACCCAGAGAAATGAAAACATTTGGATTTCTCAGGATGATAATGAGGACTTACTCCTTCTACTATTATTTTTCTATTATCTCTATATTTCTATTCATTTCATTAATGTGGTCACTTTGTATCGTGCAGAATGATTAAAATAAACTTTCTTATAATTCTCCAAAAAAACCACAAAAAAATGGAGAATGACACTTCAGCCAGCTTCTTTATGTGATAGCCTAAGTTAGACCTCTGTCAAAAACATCATTTTCTCTCTGTGGCAACAACCTAATGGCATAATGAAGAAAGCATAGTGCCTTTATTCGGGAGGATTTGGCCCTGTCCTCTAAGCACAATGGTATCCTATTATTGTGCTGAGGAACATTAGTCTTTGTTCTGTTCTACCTGTGGCCTGTGCCGCAAAGAAACCGCAATAATCAATGTTCTTTTAGTTTACTGATGAAAGAGTAGAGGGTCTGATTCCAGGCTTTCCTTTGAGTGAGAGCCTTGTAGGAGATGTCAGTTCCTTCCTCAGCAACAGTGGTACATTTGGCATAATAATAAGAGCAGGCAAAGACTTAGCATTATTTATGTCCTTTTTGAAATTACTCACTCCGATTTCTAAAATCAGTGTGTACAAAGACCCAAAGTCTTTTTTCCTCTAAGCAACCCTGAAGAAAACCTGTTTCCGATTTTACACTTTATCCAGAAGTATGTAATGAAATAAAAATGCAATATTAATCATATTATTTTCCCAAATTTAGGAGTTTTATGTCTAATAGACTTTACAACAATCTAAAACATTTATCAAAAGGGAAACTCATTCAAACTCTTTAAAATTGTGGTGTATTTTCTTTCATTTAGCATTGATTAATGCTACTCATTTCTTTTATTTTCTATTTGTGTTTGTTCCTCATACTTTGTGTAATGTTTCAGGCTAGACCTATCTGAAATATTATGGATCTATGTGGCAACACATGGTTTTCAAAACTAAAACTGTATCAATATAAATTATATGATTATATGTGTTATTGTATTCATAAACGTACATATAACTTATTTTGCACTGCCTTGCATAGGAAATTACTTACAGGAAATAATCTAATACTCATATTTAATAACAGTGAAACTCAGAATCTTACACATTTCTCAATGGGGAAAGTATTTCCCACAAAGATGCATTTTGGAAACATACGGAGGTGTTTTCAGTTGTCATAATGACTATATAAATATTATAGGCAGAAGTTACCGATGTTACATGTTTAAAACAAAAACAATAACAAAAACCTGTGTTGCTACAGTAAACTGAAGAATTTTGTGTCCTCCTCATCAAGAATCATTAGGTCAAATATGTTTGTAATTGTCTACTGTGATCACCTGATTGCATTTTACATAAAAAGATAACACATTTTTGTACTGTTTTAATATATACTGACTTTTTCAAGAATACAATATTGGATAAATGCAGACAATGCCTGCTTTCTCTAGAATTTTGACCAAAATTATTTGTCATTTCAGAAAATGGTATGAATGATGACAACATACTTTTTGAAGTATCTGATCATTGATGAAACATACTTGAATTAACTAGCATTTGTAGCTTTAGCATTCAAAGATTGCACACAACACACACGCACACACACACATGCACACACACACACAACTTATACCAAGTGCAAAATACAAGGAAAAATCTAATCTGTTGAATGTTTGCTTACTCCTAATAAGCACATTTTTAAAGTTTATGACTTCTTCATGATGTAGACTAATTTCTGGAAATGATATTACTAGATGGATGAGACTTTGATTTTTTCTCACTCTTTCTCTCTTTTTCCTTGTCACTCTACTTGTCCCTTGTGGCAAATCTCATGAAAACTCATGCCTTCCAAAAAGTTGAGACTGATTCTTGGTCATAGTAGAAGTGAAATAGTGGATGTTAACATTATAGTTTTGTTAACTTCAGTTGCTTTTCACAGCATAACTTGTATGTTGTGAGTTTTTATGCTAACTGTCCTCTCTCCATTATGGATAAGGAGAAAAAAACACCATATATATGTATATAAAACCTTACTTCCAATATTTGTCTTTATTAAATACCTGCAAATTTAATATTTCATTAATCAGAGACATGAAAACTGAAACCACTCTTATAATTTTATGTTACTCAGAAAATTTATAAAGCCTTTATAGTATTTGAAAATTTTTAGATAGGTAGAATGTCAGAATTCAAAGTAAAATATCTGACTACTGCCTTCAACAATTGATCATGCTTCCTACTAAAGTTACTCAAGTTGCAATAGTATTGAAAAGGTTAACTTGGGTCACCTGGGTGGGCTTAAGTCAGTTGCGCTTCAGACTCTTGATTTGGGCTTAGGTCAGGATTTCGGGGTCCTGGGATCAGAGCCCCTGCTGTGCCTTGGGCTCTGTGCTCAGCTGAGGCATCTGCTTTTCTCTCTCTGCCCCTCCCCCTGTTTACACTCACTCTCTCTCTCTAAAATATACATATCTTAAAAAAATAAAGGGTTAATTCTAGTTGTGAGGTGCTAATGAAGCATGAGTTTCCTCTAACATACTTTATCAATTTATCCAGTAATTTTGAATTATGCATTGTTAAAATACAGCATCCATTATTTTTCTGTGACATATGTTCAGTATATTTTCTTTTTAAATAAATATCTTTATGTTTGTGTGTTTGAAATTTGTGTTTCAAAATGTAATGGGATTCTATCTAACAGTAGTAATTGCAACTTTGCAATATTTTTAATAGGTTTTAATATTGGGTTTTCTAATTCATTTTTATTTTATTTTAAATTTTTACTTTTTACTATTTTTCTCCTATACTTTTGGCTATTTATTGATTACTTTATCCTTCCAAGAAAAAACAGAAATTGTCATTTTTGAGAGTATTTCCCCTGATTTGTGGCACATGAATATATTTGTATTCTGCAGTTTTTCAAAATGGTTCCAATAATGAAATAGCATGCAGTGATATACATATGAGGCTACATTAATATCAAATTAAATGTGGCTTTTGGTTTTGTAGTTCTTAATGATATCGTTTAAAGAATATATTTTCCTAATAAATAATCACCCAATAATTTCATTGAATAAACTAAATTAAATTAAGCTTTTTACTTAAATAAAAATATATAAGTAATTAAATAAAAGCATTATTTTTGATTTGCAACAATGGGGAATTCTTCAAATGAGTAAGACTTTAGCACTGAGTTTTATAAAATATGCTTCATAAAATATATAAAGATGTCATCAAACATTTTGAGAAATTTCAATAGTTATGTTGTTTCAAAAATAATTATAATAGTTAAAATAAATCAAAGGAATAAGAATATTTCGTGACAGGTAAAAAAAAATTTAAGGAATGTATCAGTGCCCATTAGTTTCACTGGGCCACAAACACATATTCTTTTATATATTGGCTATAGCTTGCTGTCACACTGCAAGGGTGTTGTGCATTTGAGTAAATGCAGCAAATATGGTATGGCCAGCAAAATTTAACATATTTACAATATGAAACTTTACAGAAAAGAGTTTTTGACCCCCGAACCAATAAATGAATTAGTAATATCTCAAGTATAACAAAGAAGAATGGGACAAAGGACCTGAGTAGACATTTTTCTAATGAAGACATGCAAATGGCCAACAGGTAATGAAAATGCTCAGCTTAACTAATCACCAGTGAAATGCAAAACCAACCCACAATGATACATAATCTCACACTGTTAAGATGTCTATTAATAAAAAAAAGCAAAAGTTAACAAATGCCAGATGTGGAATGTGGAGAAAAGGGAAGTCTTGGGCATTCATTGTTGGTGGGAATGTAAACTGATGCAAGCACTATGGAAAGCAGTATGGAACTTCCTCAAGAAAATAATCTATTCTTTGGGAAAATGTCTATTCAGGTCCTTGCCCAATTTTTAATTGTTTTTTGTTTGTTTGTTGCTATTGAGTTTTATGAACTTCCATATTTCAGATATTAAGCTCTTACTGGTATGTGGTTTGAAATTTTTTTTTTCCCATTCTTAGGTTGCCTTTTAATTTATTGATGATTTTTTTTCCTTTCCAAACTTTTTAACTTGTAGTTTCACTTGTTGGTTTTTCGTTGCCTTTGTTTTTGGTGTCTAATATAAAAAATAATTGCCAAGACCAGTGCCAAGCAGCTTACATGCTATATTTTCTTCCAGGAGGTTTATGGTTTCAGGTCTTACATTCAAGTCTTTAATCAATTTTGAGTTGAATTTTATGTATGGTTTAAGACAGTGTTCCAGTATTATCCCTTTGCATGTAGCTGTCCCAGCACAATTTACTGGAGATACTATCATTTCCCCATTGTACATTCTTGGCTCCTTTGTCAAAATGTAACTGACCATATATTTATGGGTTTATTTCTGGGATCCCTATTATGTCCCATTTATCTATGTTTCTGTTTTTATGCCAGTACCATACTCCCTTCATTACTACAGCTTTATAATATAGTTCAAAATCAGGAAGCAGGATACCTCCAGATTTGCTCCTTTTTCTCAAGATTGCTATGACTATCCAAGGTTTTCTGTAGTTCCATAAGAACTAGGGTGTATTATGCTAAGCAAAATAAGTCAGTCAAAGAAAGACAAATCCATAAGAGACTCTTAACTATAAAGAACAAACAGAGTTGATGGAGGGAGGTGGGTGGGGGATGGGCTAAATGGGTGATGGGTATTAAGACGGGCACTTGTTGTGTTGAGCACCGGGTGTTATATGTTAAGTGATGAATCACTAAATTCTACAAAAAAATAATTTTTTGTTGTTGCTGTGAAAAATGCCATTGGATTTTTGATAGGTATTTCACTGAATCTGTAGACTGCTTTGGGCAGTATAGACATTTTAACAATATTCATTCTTCCAGTTCCTGAACATAGAATATCCATTTACTCGTGTCTTCCTCAATTTCTTTCATTGGTGTTTTATAGTTTTCAGTTTATAGACCTTTTACCTCCATAGTTAAATTGTTCTCCTTAGTATTTTGTTTTTGATATTATTGTAAATGGAATTGTTTACTTAATTTCTCTCTCTGATAGTTCATTGTATAGAAACACTACTGGTTTTTATATATTGATTTTGTATCCTGTAGCTTCACTGAACTGTTTATTCTGTTTTTGATGGAATCTTTAGAGTTTTCTATATATAGTATGGAAATACATAAAATTTATATGAAATAATATGTCAATCTGCAAACAGAGACAATTATATATACTTCTTCCTTATCTTTTTCATTTTATTTTATTCTATTTTTACCTATTGCTCTAGCTGAGAGTGGGCTTCTCTGACTTGTGCTCTACCTTAGAAGAAAAGATTCCAGCTTTTCACTGTTGAGTCTGATATTTGCTGTAGGCTTGTCAAATACAGCCTTTATCACATTGAGATACATTTCATCTATATTTGATTTTTGAGAGTTTTTATCATGCATCTGTTGAGAGGATCATATGATTTTTAGAATTCATTCTATTAATGTGGTATATCACATTTAAAAAAAAAAACAAACAAACTTTTTTTGCCTATGTTGGACCATCTTTACATCCCAGAATAGAATCCCACTTGATCATGTTGTATGATTCTTTAATGTATTGTTGAATTTGGTTTGCTAATATTTTGTTGGGGATCTTTGTATTATATTCATCAGGGATATTGGCTTGTAATTTGTTTTTAGTTAGTGTCTTTGGTTTTAGTGTCAGGGTAATGCTGGCCTCATAAAATGAGTTTACAAGTGTTTCGTTTTCTTTAGGTTTTTTGGAAGAATTAGAAAAGGGTTGGTTTTAATTACCTTATAAATATTTGTAGAATTCACCAGTGAAGTCGTCTGATTCTGGGCTCTTCTTTGAAGGTTTTTGATTGCTTATTCAATCTTGTTGCTAGTAATTGGCCTATTCAGATTTTATGTCTTCATGATTCAGTCTTAAAGGTCATACATTTCTAGGAACTTACCATTTCTAATTCATTGGCAAATTATCCATATCAATTTCTCAGGATCCTTAGTCTTTCTGTGTTATTAGTTGTAATGTTCCTTCTTTCACTTTTTGATTTATTTGAGTCTTCTCCCTTTAGTTCATAGCCTTAAACAGAGGCTAATCTGAAGCTGGATCCTCAGGCAGCAACTGGTAAAGTATGCAAACCCTTTCCAGGAAAAAAAAAAATGGGAGATTGGTATTCTTGTCTGTAATCTCTGCATTAAGCAAGGAAGAGGAGGAAGAGCGGCAGGAAGCGTTCTCACACTGTTAGCAACTGCTACTTTCTTTGTTATAATGTTATAGTCCTGTGGGACTCATAAACACCAGCCCCACTGGTTCTTGGGCACTAGCTGATTTGAGGGCTCATCCCTCAGGTGGCGGCTTTAAAAGGGCACTATGTATGTGGTCCAAACCCTTTGCTCCTCAGAGAGAAGCTGGGAGTTCAGAGTTTCCTCCGAATTCTAAGGTGCTGTGTTGGGGCTGGAGTTTATGGCAAGAGCCTTTTTTACCCATTGCAATGTGTGTATTTTCTCAGTTCCCCCATGTGGAGGAGTCACTCAACTAGTTTGGATTTCTCTCAGAGGGAATCAATTCATGTGCAGCTTTGTATTTGGTGCAAACATGGGAGGACAGAAATTCAGGAGCCTCCTATTATCACCATCTTGATTAAGTCCTGGGGTTTGTTCTTGGTTCTCTATATCTTTCAACAATACAACAAACTATTCACTAAGTCCAGAAAATTCAATTTCTATATATTTCTGCAATTGATCATTACCTCTCCATCGTCTCTGTTTATGTATTAATTCTAGTCTTCATCATGGGTAACTGGTTTACTCTTTGCTTCATCAGTTGCATTCTTCACACTCTCATCATTGTTGTCTTTGACCTTTAATTAAGTTCTACTTGAAATCATTCAGCAGTTTTTCAAAAATATAAAGATAATATGGAATTTCATTAATAATCTGGATTATGTCTAGCATTTCAGTCTTACTGTCAGTAATGTGTTAATATTTACCTCTTCCTCCAGTTATACCCACAGGACCTTGTTAGGATTAAATTAGATACTATGTTCAATGTGTAATTTGTGCCATGCATTGTTTTAATTATAGCAATATGGAAATTAATAAAATATAGGCTATATATTTAGGAACTGTCTCATCCAAGATCTGATCCCAGGTGACTCTTTGTATGTGATTCTGGTGCAGCAAAAATGTTTTTTGTTTGCTTATTTGGTTGGTTTTGTTTTGTTTTTGTTTTTGGGGGGTTTGTTTGTTTCTGGTCATGAAATGCCACTGAAATATTTTTCTGTAGTTACCAACTTTAGTCACTTAAGTTACTTGTATTTCCCCACCTTCTATATTCCTTTGCCTTTATGGATCTTTTAACATGGTGGCTTTCTGCATTAGATTATTAATTCTGAAATTACAGAGAGATTATTCTAAAAAACCTTTACAGCCTTTTGTATATCCAACTAATTTATCGAAGTAATTGCTTATTAAATGCTCATTTATTTACTTGTTAATAAATTTCAACTAAATCAGGACGTAAGGATACCATTTGCTACAAAGATTCAGCATTGTGCTTGATGCGTTTATTTTAAGAGTTCTTGGCTAATTGTTTAATTGATATTGTGAAGAATGATTCAATGTTTGGTTGGCCTATAAGAGTTAATGAAAGCTCCAAACATTATTAGTATTATTAGGAAATAATGGGAACCAGGAAAAGCATTACTTGGGCTTTATAATTATGAAATATCCTATGACATAAGTTTTATAGTTAAGATATTTTTGTCTGAAACAATAAGTTGGGTCAGCTGGCCATGAAAAACCTTTCATCTCTATTTCTAGTAAAAAAAAATATCTTGAGAATTGATCTCTGGGGATGCAGAGGTGAGCTAGATAAAAAATAAAAGAATGTTGGTATCACTATTGCTTGTAGTAGAAATGTCACAGAACAGCTACAACTCTGCTATATAACCTAACCTTTCTATGTACTGGCCATTTATTTCTTTAATTTCTTGACAATAGAATTGTGCACTTTTCTTACTTTAAATTAGAAATGTCTTCTAGACATTTATCTTCATTGTGACCCCCTGTATAAGGTTCAGGGATTTCGCTGCTCTGATACTTAATAGAATCTCTTCAAGTCTTTAAAATATAGTGCCTGTAGATACAGTGGTGTTAAGCATGACATAATCATTTCCATTTAAACACATATTTCTTTTTTGAAGTTATGCATTGTACACTGTAAAAATATGACAAATGGAAATGATAACTCATGGAATGAGTTATTATATACAGTGTTAGCCATGTTTGGTGTGTATATACAATACAAAACAAACATAAAAAGACCACTCCTTTGTTGAAACATGAATATTTTTTAACAGTGAGAACATTTGTTATTTGTCTGTTTGAGCAAAATTTAAGTGGAATCCACCTTAGCCAACAATCCCGGTCTGTCCTTTTTATGTACAATCACAGATCATGCATCTTTTTCCTAGCATCTCTAAACGTAGCTCATGTCTCTGCTCTCTGATCCTCCTGTTGCTAGTTCATTTTACCTGACGCAAACATTATTCTGCAAGTTGTAGCAAGTAGATATTATGATCTGAATCATTTTACTTTTAGCTTTTAAACAGAAGGACTTATGTCTTACGAAAAGAATTTTGGATATCAACTAGGCAAAGGGGTGTTTGTGAGGCCAGCTAGTAATAGACTTAAAATTGCACTAGATTTAAAGTAGGTTTGCTGCTGATGTTTCTTTTTTTCTTTTTTTCTTTTTTTTTAAGAGTGATATGGGGGGCGGGGAGTGGTAATAAGGTTAAACATGTTAATTTAAAATTTCCCACTGAGTCAAAAGCTCTGTGGGAAACCCAGGTGGTGCAGACAAAATATTTCATACCCTTAATCATTGACTTCTAATGTGTAAATATATTCCTTTATACTTAATGTTGTTTTGGGAAATACTGAAACATATCATTCTGCCTGCCATTTCCACTACTGGGCTATGGAGTATCCTAGAAAGAGAGGTAATGTTGGTCTACACTTTATTTTCAAATATAAGTATAGCTGTATTTCTCCTTTCATTCAGGAAAGTCATAATTCATTTTCTTCTTCAAATCCATGAAGTTTAAATGTGAAAATTACATTGTGATAAATTGCAAGAAAGTTGATATGTTATTTGATTTAGAATAAAGGATTTGTAGTTAAAAGAATTTCTGTCAATTTTTTTCAGGGTGCTGGTAAAGTGATAAGTACCTGAAAATTAAAATATTTGTAACCTCTATTTATATTTTTTATCCTTTTGAAAGGAAAACTCTGTATTATTCTTAATTGGAACATCAGACAGATGCTACAGTATAAAATTATGTTTGATTTTCTATTACGACTAAAAATACCTAGTGGGAATGTAATTCAGAGAAATATAACACAAAACTTATTTTGCCTCTAAAATTTCTAAATACAACAGCTGTTACATGAGCCTGTATAATAAATAATTAAATAGTTCCATAAATAAACTAAAAAGAAATATAAAACTGTAAGGATATCTTTTAGCAACATTATCTTAGAATTTTTACTGTTAGCCATGAAGAACTAAGAAAAAGAATTAGTGTTGTTGGCGATAAAAGAGTTTTACCAGGCTAGGAAGTTGAAAGGGTACAAAGTAAGATGTAGTTTTGATAATTATAAGTAAGTGATATAAGTGGGTATAAGTGGTATCAGCTATGTAATAAAATAATTGTCTAAATTACACCATTACATAAATAAATCAATATGTATACAGATGAAAATGAAAACTAGTAAACATATAAATGTTTATATTTCAAGTGAATGAATTATTTAGTCTTCCAAAAGGAAAATAAATTTCTGAGGAAAAAAGTTAGTATTTTACAAATCTAAAATTAGTTTAAATTTAGGTTTGATAGAAAATGTTCTAAATATTAAAAGAAAAATTAAGTAAAATTATCATGTTTACATACTGTGAGGGGAAATTACTTTCTGTAAATGATTACTTTGTTTTGTTTGGTTGTTGATGTAATTTCTTTCCATATGACTCCACACAGCTGGTTTTGTCTGTTTGTTTTTCCCTGATGTCAGAAGAAATCTGAACTTCCTCTTTCTGACTTTTTGTGGACATGAAAAGAATATTTAGACTGATAAAATGTACATAAATTCACACATGCTGGTTCTTACAGATAGGACTGTTTATATACACTCATTCACATACTGATAGGCCCTCAGGTCCCTCCCATTCAAAACAGTTGTTTATACTTGAGTCCGTCAATAGTGCCTTAATTCCAGGATTGGAGGTAGTTACAGTTCTCTTGTTAGAAGTCAACATTTCTAATTGAGATTTTATATCCCACCCATTCCACCTTTCTCTAAATAAAATATGTTATTGTTTTATTTTCAAATTCTAACATGTCTTAAGTATGTGTACCTGTCTAATTTGGTGGTGGTAAAAATAATTTTCACTTAGTGGAACATAATTCTTAAAAGGAGCTTTTATTTCCTTTCAATGTATTCTCAATTGATTTAATGTGTATACTTTCATAATTTTCATATAAATTCAATTTATTTTCCACTTGAAACTACTTTGTTTTCTTATGTCAGTATGTGTCAGCAGAATGGCACTTATCTAAACTTGTAAATAATTATCCTATTGATAAGATAGCTCTTTTTGTTTGTTTCTTCTCCATTAGAATTTAACCTTTATAGACATGCTCATCATTTATTGCTGTTGTTGTTAATCAACATCATACCCCAGATATTAGCATGGAGCTTGGGATCTAGAAGGTATAAAAGTAAATAAATGACTTAAATGGAAAAAATGGCCAATAAGAAATTAGTTAAAGCAAGTCCTAACATAAATAATTTTCCTGTAATAATCTGAACTATAATCTGCTTCACTGCATGAAATATTTAGTAGGATCTATTCTACCCACAGTCTATGTTCATTAACTCTCTGGAATGCAGGAATTTAGGTTGTGTTGCATGGTATAAAGTAATTAAAAATAGCAAAGGAAGAAGTTGAGAAGTCTGTGACAGATGGAGATGAGATTAGGAGAGGTCTCATCTGTGCTTCTTGGACCTCGTCCTTCACCTTATATTTCAAGGGTCAACCAGAGATTTGAATAGTTTATGTATTCAGAGCCTGTCTCTCCCCACTGATCTCTCCTTTATTGGATTTATTCTCTCACTGAGATCACTCAAAACTCTGTCCTCTAATTTCTCAGTCAGTAAGACTGAAGTAGTCTTAGGGTACTTCATATAGCACCAGTCAAAGCCTACCCTCAGGTGAAAAGCTTTAAGAATGAGAAAATTAGGGGCGCCTGGGTGGCTCAGTCGTTAAGCGTCTGCCTTCGGCTCAGGTCATGAGCCCCACATCAGGCTCCCTGCTCCACGGGGAGCCTGCTTCTCCCTCTCCCACTCCCCCTGCTTGTGTTCCCTCTCTCGCTGTGTCTCTCTCTGTCAAATAAATAAATAAAATCTTTAAAAAAAAAAAAAAGAATGAGAAAATTACCCACATCTTTCTCTTCTTCCAAGTATCAACTCATTTTAGATATTACCAATTTTATTTTTTTATTCAGGTGGTTATTTGTAATATTTTATCTTAAGTTTATAAATGTTATATACAGATGTTCAGTCCTAAGAAGGTACTTCACGTTTACCAGAAGTAGAGTAAAAAAGAAAAGTTAAAAAAAAGTAAAAATTGCAAGGCTGTTAAAAATAAACCACTCACCACTAAAACGTAAACAACTATGAAATATATCTTATTGAACATATGAGATCCATATAAGTTATGGAAAATAAGATATATATGTGATTATAAATTATATACAAATGTACATACAAACACACAAATTTTAGTAGCCCCAGCCATATATCATGATACCTGTTTGAAAATTAATGCATAGTACATACCAAATTGTGTACATTTTACAAATGTATTTGACAAGAATGTGTACTTTCTAATTATTGGTTGCAGAATTCTGTATTTCACCCTTTATGTTGTTCAGATTGTTTTTACATTTGTGTTAATTTTTTGTGTGTGTCTATCTTTTCTATTTGACCTATCCATAAAGAGCTAATGTGAATTAGAATGTCTCATTTTGGTGGACTTACCAATTTCTTACTCTAATTTTATCAATTTTACTTAATATATGATAAATCTATTCTGTCTAAACCAACATATTTCTAATTGCCTAATTAGAAAGGTGATTACCTTTGATGAATTACAGATTTTATCATGATGTAATAACCCTATTTATTCCTAATATTGATTTTTAAAGTCCATATAATTTTAATATATATAAACACCAGATTTTTTGCTCATTGTTATTAGCCTCATATATATATATTTTTAAAGATTTATTTATTTATTTGAGAGAGCGAGAATGAGAGAGAGAGAGTACATGAGAGGGGGGAGGGTTAGAGGGAGAAGCAGGCTCCTCGCCGAGCAGGGAGCCCGACGCGGGACTCGATCCAGGGACTCCAGGATCATGACCTGAGCCAAAGGCTCAGCTCAACCAACTGAGCCACCCAGGCGCCCATAGCCTCATATATTTTTATATCATGCTTTCATATTCAACTTCCTTGAGTGCTTAGTCTTTATAGGTGTCTCTTGTAAAGTACAAAAGACATTATTTAAATCAAATCTTACAAGGCAGGTTAGTGCATTTAAGTTTGTTGTAAAATCAGCTATTTGAAAATGCTTCCAAAAAGTTAGTTTAAAAAAATCTGTATGTATTCTTTATTTTTACTTTTTAATCCTTTATATATTTTCTATAGTAGACATCCATACTGTTTACTAAAAACACAGGAGTTTTAGGATGCTCTCATCAATTATTTCCCACAATCTTGTCACGGGGAATTTTAATTCTAGGTTGTGTGTGTGTGTAATTTATTTTGGTTTCTTAAATCTTATCTATTCTGACATATCAACTCTTATTGTCCAAGTCAACCATCCTTCATTATCTCTTTCATATCTTTAGCATTTTACTTTCTCCAAAGATATTTTTAACATATTTGTATGGTAAATCTGAGGACTTGTATTTATGAGATTGTTTATAGAATGGCCTTATATTTGGTAAATTTTTTTGGATATAAAATTCTAGACACAGTGTTTTCTTATTGAAAATAATGCTGTATTCTTGAAAATAGATTCTTAAATCTTGTTATTGAAAAATCTAATGTTAAGTTGACCCTGACTCAATTGCAAGTATGATCTTCTCTTTTTGAAAATTTGTTTTATTATGTTCCTATTTCTCTATATTTAAATATGCTTATTTCCCTATCTTAGTAGTCTATAAGCTTCTTTATCCTTAGGTTATTCATCCTTACATTCTACAAAACATATCTCTTTCTGTTTAAGTATTTTTTTTTTCTGTTCTTTTTAAATTTTCTCTTTCTGAGATTTGTGTCATTAAGATTGTGGCAATGAGATGACAGCATTTCTCTCTTACCCTTCATACACAGTATTTCTCTTTCTTTATTTTTATTATATATTTATTATTTCTTTGTCCTTTTTTACTACATTTTTGGGAGTGCCTCTCCATCTGAGCTATCATTTCAGCAATTTTTTCCCCAGCTGTATTCATTATATTATTTATCCAGTCTACTCTTTTCTATACTTAAGTAATCACATCCTAAATATAATACTCCCATGTGGATTCCTCTTATGATTTTTAGTTTATTACATAATGATTCTCATTTCCTGTTTTTTTTTTATTTTGGTGTGATTAATAGGTTTATATTTAATTATTTTTCCCTCTTTTATGGTAGCCTGTTTCTGATAGAATTCATAGTCCAATTTCTTGTTTTTCTTTTAAGATAATTTGTTCTCTTCCTGTTTCTTGATATTTTGGCATGTCAGAATCATATAACTGGGATTGTGGTTCCTTTTGTACTGAAAAGTATGTAGAAGAAGGGCTGAATATCCAAATTAGGTTTAAAAAATAAGAGGTTGAGTCATCTTTTGTATTGAGATCCCAGTCACCATAATTTCATACTTCATTCCATTACACTTCTCCTTATTTCAAAGATTTATCCTCTAGCTCTATTCAGCATTCTCCCAAGTGATATTAAGAAGGCTCCTCTTTGACTGCTGTTCACAAGCACTGAGTTTAGAATTTAGATAGGGAAGTGACGGCTTAAAGCCAGTCAACTCCTCCCCCCTACCTGTTTCTTGTCCTCAATCCTGCAGGGTTTCTGCATTGACCTAATTTTACTCCTATGATATCTGGAGCAGTATAGAAGCAGGCACTTACAGTCCTAAAGCAAGAGAAATGGATAAACAAAACTGGAATTTTTTTCTATTTTTTTTTTATCATACCAGAGCCATGATTCCCTGCTGCCACCAAATTCGCATATAACATTTCAAAGCAGCACTTTGTTACCCCAGATACTATCTAAAAGTTTAGTCCATGTCTTGATGTATTTTCTCTATAATTCCCTTGATCATGGAAGATGAAGTCAGCAATCTGTGGTTATTTCTGGTAATTTCTAGAAAATACTAATGAAGGCTTCTCTAAAACCCTATCATTTACTTAAAAGCTACTATTAGTAATTCTTTCTTTCTTTCCTTCCTTCCTTCCTTCCTTCCTTCCTTCCTTCCTTCCTTCCTTCCTTCCTTCCTTCCTTCCTTCCTTCCTCCCTTCCTTTTTCTTTCTTTCTTTCTTTCTTTCTTTCTTTCTTTCTTTCTTTCTTT